>NC_031770.1:109193525-109253248 GCF_001522545.3 Parus major
TTTTTTTTTTTTTTTCCTGACACAATAAGGGTCAAGAATTTCTGATTTATGTGAACTGCTCAGCAGTAATTTTCTGGTAGAACAAAATCTGTTAGGGTATAGATTTTCAGAATAATTCCCTGGTCACAATGTCAGTGTCTCATGGGTTCTACAATGATATCACTAATCACAGAGATCATTTTCTTGCAGTGAAATTAACTGTATAACATTGTAAAAGAACAAGCCACAACAAGCCATATATGAAGTGTAAATACAGTAAAAGAAATATGATATCACATATTCTTATCACCAGTATCTAGGTGGATGCAATTTGCTAAGCCCTATTAAAAGTCTAGTTTTCAAAACCTGAACTGAGAGAGTAAATGCACATTTTTTGCTCCTGTACTCTTCTTTAGCACCAGTTTCTGGAACTGGCTTGTTTTACCAATGAACTATTTTGTCTGTCAGCTTAGATTAGGTCAAATTAGTTCTCATTTCAATAACTGACAAAGATCATCTTTGACAACATCAGTGACCTCACATGTCCTGACAAGGGCACATAGTCAAAGTCTATAGGAAAGGAAAGAAAGTTTTATAAATTGTGTTCCAGAGGAATGCTAGTATTAGAACACTTAGGTTCTTCTTTGGATATACAAAACCCTGAATGAGAGCTTTGTGTTTTCAGCTGTACTTCATATTTGGTTTGAAGATTAATAGATAGAGAGAGAGATTAATAGAGAGATAGACATATAGAAGAAGCAAAAAGGCAGACAAAGATGAGATAAACAGGAGAACAATTAATAAATTAACTGTTGCTGCAAATGTCCTGCATGCCAAGGACTGTAACTACTTTAAAATTTTTATCACCATTAACTAACTTGTGTTAATTAACACAAAATTCAGTTTTATTGTTTTAATCAGAAAATCTGTATAATGTCAGTTTAGGCAATTCCAAAGTCAATCCCTTCATATGGTGGGATGAAACAGTCTGGAAGTTGTAGATGCACAGAGGGACTTTTCTCACTTGGAGAATTTATTATATAAACTCTCCAAGAGAAATATAATAGAAATCCTTTAAATTGGGCACCTCAGTTGTTTTACTAAACCAAAATTATGGGAGTATTTTTGCAAGATGAAATCCAGTCTGCTTGGTGCACATGCCCTTCTGGAGAGCTCCAAAGAAGTTTGTGTCACGTCTGTGGTACAAAAGCCTTTGTACAGGACCCATTCATGAGGGGTAAATGTCATTTCCAATACACTAAGTTGCTCAAGGAGGCAGAGGAATGCCTATCATTTCTGTTTCTCCTGACTAGACCTGACATTCATCTGGTGGTGTCAGGGATGGTTTAAGGATAGTGAAATGCATCTTCTGTCCTCCCATCGTTAAAACAAACAGAATGTCTGATAATCCCTTAACCAAGAAGATGCTTCATAGCAAACGTGATAAAGTCCTCAAAATAGGAGGATTTTAAGACAAAGGCTTTTCTTATCTCTCAGTCTAAATCCACATTTTTGTCTTCTTTTTGGCAAGAACTTAGATATCCAAAATTTTCAACTGTCACCTCTCAATTCTTTATATTTTTTGTGCCTTCCATATCCCATCTCATTGTTTCAAGGTATATGAAGGGATTGCTTCTTCCATTACTAAGACATGGTTATCTCAGGCTGGAATAATTGCTGTGTTTGATAGAAGACCTAACACATTAGCATTAACAAATTTGCCTAAAAATAAGATAATGTTATATCTAACAGAAGTTTCAGGATCTGGTATATACACATAAATGTTAGGCGCTATCTTCTCTTAGTTTTCTTCGTAATCTAGAAACTGAACAATTCAAGATTCCAAATGTAACTCAGAAACATTGTCACATTGGTTAAGAGTTAATTATTTTCAAATAAGAATTAAAAATATGGGTCCACTTGCAGAAATGTATGTAAACTTTATAGAAGTATTTTATTATGCAGTGCATAATATAAAGTGGAATGAAAATCCAGCACAGCCTCATTCTGGAGAAGAGACATTTATCTACTTTGTGCTTAAGATCAGGTTTGCATGTGTGGAGTTAGTAGTGCCTTTCTAATTTAATCATGTCACTTATTCCTGACACCCCAGACTTCTAATCTTGTGTGTCTGATTTCTAGTTCACATATAATTGTCATATATCCAAGAATGCAGCTTGACAATTCCCTGCTCACAGAGCTTAGGTCTTTAATATTATGAACTTGGATCTTTATATTGAGATAATATTAATATTCCAGAACTAATTGCAGGAATATTGTGTATTCTGCTCAGTATTGAACATAACTCCTACTGATGGAGATCTGATTGCTACAAAATTCCCTGTCCCTGGAAGTGTTCAGGGCCAGGCTGGATGGGGCTTGGAGAAGCCTGGGATAGTGGAAGGGCTTGGCAAGAGTCTGATTTCAAGGTCCTTTCCAACCCAAACCATTCTGTGATTCCATGGTTTACCACCTTACACACATCATTGAATATTACAAGAACAATTCCATAAAAACCTTAGAAAAGAGGCTGCAATACACAAAGTTTCACATTCTTTTAAACTGGTGCCTTCAATTTGCTGTGATTTACCTCTCTTTTACTTTTTATTATTTATATTCCCAAAGTGCATGTGGTACCCAGAAAAATGTTGACATGTAAATTATTAATTAGGCTAAATCACTTATCAGATTTTGATATATTTGGATATTCATTTCCTTTCCCCAATTAACCCATTAACCCCTCAACTACCATTTCATTAAGTAAACAGGAGAGCTGTGCAAACCAGTGAATATTTATTAACAGTGTTGTGCCAATTAGTAAGGAATATATTTTTCCAAGGCAAGGGCCAAACAGCCCTCCAGTCTTCTTTTGTATACCCTTGTTTTCTTTTCATTTGGGATAGTGGAAGTAGCAGGTGTTGAAGGCTAAATGTTGTATTCAATTTAAGGCTGTCCAAGTCTGCTGATTATGTGATCACTGCAGATGAAATTTCTCCACAGAAGACAAGATTCCTTCATTTCAGTCAGTCTATAAATCATATTTTTGGTAGAAATATCCTTGTTGAACTTTGCTGCTATGCACATCAACAACATCTATTTACCCCAAATGGGCACATTTTGAAATGAGGATCTTCACAACAAAGGCGTGTACACAAAATATTACATAAAAGGGCTCAGTGCCTCTGACAAAGATCAAATAAAACTTGGTTGGTTGATCTGTCCATGCCTATAGGGTATTAGTGATTATAATATTGTGCTTTAATGGACTATGGACCCAATTTACATAACATTTACATGTCATCTACATACTCTTTATGGAATAAAATCCCAGTGATTCAGACAGAAAAAATATCTGATATGTACAGATTCGCTCTTCAAGCTGATTTTTTTTACTCTTCAGCTTGAAGCTGAGAGTTTTGACTTTACCTGTTCTCTCTGCAGCCCAAAAGCAGAGCAGAAGGATCACTGCAGCCCCACTCAGTACTCTCAGTGGGACAAAGCCCATTAAGTGCCCATCAAACCCAACCAACATTTCATTTGCACAGAAATGACTCTTTAAATAAAAATGTTAAAGTATTAAAATGTTCCCTTTTTTGAGAAATTTCTACTTTTCTGTGTTTCCAACCCTGAGAGTCTTTGGCATGGTCGAATACAGAGATTTTTAAGTGTCTTCACAATAGCCCTGTACTTCCACTCTGCACTTTGGGAAAAAGGAATGGGGATGACAGAATTGTGTCTCAACCACAGTGCAGACTTTCTGTGTGGCACTGCAAATCACAGAGACCATTTAGGAGTTTCTGTTCAAGAGACAAATGTCAATAAACCCTTTATTAAATTCCTGGCTAGTCTTGCTCATTTATAGGTTTGGGAAGGAGTGACCACATGTCCTAAAATCCTGAGATGCTCAGTAATGTCCCAGGGCTGCTGCCTTGGCCCTGGAGGCCTGAAACATGGGAGGAATCCACAGGAGTCACACAGAAGCTCTGCATGGCTACTGAGTGTCCTCTGAGCTAAAAATAAAATGGGAACCTCAGGGCTCAACATTTTATGTTTTAATCAACCTGCACATCTCTAATAGCTCTGATAATAACCAGAGAGGGGAAGTGTCAGGGCCAAAGGGATACCACACAAACCAGGACATATCCTGTGCCCAGGATGAAGGTCCATTTATTTATAAGCAGAAAACTAAAATAATTTTAGAATTTAGACAGGAACTGAGAATTTTGGATCCTAAGTCTTCCTCATCTGCGTTTGGGTCCAGTACATTTTATGAAATACCTGAAGCATTGCAGTCCTTCTGTTGGAAAAGGAACAAGAAGAAGAAAGGAGAAAGGAGAAAAAAGAAAGAATAAGGAGGAAAGAGGAGGGAAAACAAAACAAACAAGCAACAAAACAAACACGATAAAACCCACCCCCTCCCCCCAAAAAAAAGAGAGAAGGAAAAAGAATTAAAATAATTTAGGACCAGTGGTGAGGACATTCTGCTAGCCATGGACAGGAAGTTAAGCAGAATTTGGTTCTGATATTCTCATGACAAATTAAAGGAAGGGAGTTAAGCCAACATCTTGGATTTGAAATCAGAGCCAACACTGCTTGAGATCCTTGGTCAGACATACTCTTCATAACATTAGCTGGCACTATCCCCAAAAGTTTGGTTTGTATTCTTGGCTTTCCCATTTCTCACAGACAAACCTGGCAGAATCCACTGACCCAAAGTGACTAAAAGAGACTGTTCCAATTAATCAAAAAGATCCAGCCAAGGCCAGGTTGGGTGGGATATGGAGAAACCTGTTCTAGTGAAAAGGGTCCATGCCAATGGCAAGGGTTTGAACTGGATGAGCTTTAACATTCCTTCCAACCCAAACCATTCTGGGATTATGTAGCAGGGTTGGTGTTGTATATCAGGACCTACAGATCTTTGCAGGAAGACACAAATCCTTCCAAGTGAAACATGCTCCGAGGGACTGCATTATTTGTGATGTGTTATACATGGTGATAGTTCATCTGTGGGGATGATGACCAAAATGAAAAGATCTGATCAAAGAAATAAGAAGTCTGAAAATTGGTGTGTTAGAATTGTGATATTGCATATTAAACAGCCAGTGGAAGAGTTAATTGAGCTGGGTGCCATGTGGTAGGAGCTGAACACAGCTAAGAGACAGTTCTGACTTGGACCACAGACACCAAGAACAAGCAGCTTTTGACTAGAGGAGTTCATAAACTGAGATTCATCATAAGGTGATATAAGGGAATAAAGAGAATCTTAGTGAAAACTAAGGAATTTGAGGAAAACTGCCATATATTTAGGAAAAGGAAGAAAAACCAGTGTTACACAATACAATCCTGACCCAAACTAACCCAGAGTTTCACTGACAGCAGAGACCTGGAAGCAGAAGCTGCAGGATATGAGTCTCATTTTAACACATATTTACACTAGATTTAAGGTAAAGAAATATTTTGTCCATAAAGTTCATACAATCATAGAATCACAGAACTGTTTGGGTTGGAAGGGACCTGAATGATCATCTTGTTCCAATCCCCTGCTATAGGTAGGGATACCTCCCACCAGACCAGCTTGCTCCAAGCCCCATCTAACCTGGTCCTGGATGCTTCTAGCAATGGGGCAGCCACAGCTTCCCTGGACAACCTGTGCCACGGCCCCACCACCCTCCCAGGAAAGAATTACTTCCTAATATGCTGTCGAAATCTATCCTCCTTCAGCTTTAAGTCATTGTCCCCTTTCCTATAACTGCATGTCCTTTTCCAGTGTTCCTCTCCAGCTTTCTTGGAGCACTTTTAGGCACTGGAGCTGTCTCTTCTCCAGGTTGAACACTCCAGCTGTCTCAACCTGTCTCCAGAGAAGAAGTTCCCCAGCCCTTTGAATATCCCCATGGCCCTCCTCTGCTTTTGCTGCTAGAAGGTCTGGGCAGGATACTCCTGCATACAAAGATGACCTGAGACATGGTCTACAAGATCAAGCATTTGGGTAGCTCAGGATGTTTTGATAACCACTAAAAAAGAGTGCAAGAGACTGAGCAGATGCCTGTAAAAGTTTGAAAACAAGGCAAAATAAGTTGTTGGAAGAGTGAGCTGAAAAATAAGTTTTCTGAAGAAGAGAACTGTGGAAAGTAATAGGCAGAAAAAAAGGTGGAAAAGAAAAAAAAAATAAAAAAAAGCAGAACAATTCTGTCTTAGAAAAAAGATTAAGAGACAGTGGCAAAAATCCTGAGAAGAAATGATGTGCAGCTGGTTGTGAGAGAACAGAAAACGGGAAGTTCTTTGGACAGAAGGAGGAACAGAAGAGACAGATTGTGGTTCACAGGGTTCATGGTAGCTCTACAAAGCCATGTGTGACTGTGGACTTTTGTTGGGGAGTATTACAAGATCTATCAAGTGGGTAGAGAGAACAAAAGACTGTGTCTTCTGCCAGGAAAAAGCACACAAGGGGTAAAAAATAAACTGCAAGAACATAAAGTTATCTGTTTCCCTGTATTTCCTGGGCCTTGGATGGGGAAATAGAGATGAGTGATTAATCAGTGTGTGCTTTCTAGACTAGAGACATGTATGAGGTTTTCAGGAGGTAAGGTTTGACCTGTTCTCCCAGGCAACTCATTATAGCACAAAGGAAAATGGTCTAAACATGCCAGGAGAGGTCTAGATTGGATATCAGAAAAAAATTTCCTCACTGAAAGAGTGGTCAAGCATTGGAACAGGCTGCCCAGGGAGGCGTCAGCATCTCTGGGAATGTCCAATAAACAAGTAGAGTGGTATGGTTTAGTGGGCATGGGGATAAATGGTCTTAAGGTTGGAACTGATGATCTTGAAAGCAGTTTCCTACCTTAGTGATTCTATGTTCTTTAAGGAAAACAACTGCTGTCTAACTTTGGGTTAATAACTTTGCTCAATGACCATGGATCTCTGATCATGCTTCCTCTGGTGACAAATATTCGAGTTCTGTCCCATTTTTAACACTGGTGCCAATACTCTGCTATTGCTATTACTGTCCACTGGGGGTATTTTGACAACCCAACACATTCTGTTGACTTTGAAAATCTGATGAACATATTAATTTCAGTCATTTGCACACCAATAAACCTTTGTACTTTTCTGAAAGAGAACATAAATTGTCCCCTGTACTGCAAGCAGCAGATCTACAACAATGTTCACCACCACCACCACCATACTTGTTCTGCTTTACAAGCCAGACCCTTGATATAGATTTCAAAGAGCTTTCATGTAAAATCCTTCTTGACCTTGTTGCATTGTCAACAAAAAACAACCTTTATGTACAGTCTCTGGTGGCTTTCTTTTTGTTTCATATTTTTTTTAAACATCAATATGTAATGATACAAAAGGATTTCTGATAATATAATTTTTTGACTAGCAGCAAAATAGCTGCCACTTCACTCCACTGCATATTATTATTATGGGTTTATTATCTTGCCATATTTTTCTATCTTTTCTCCCTCTTTATGGAAAAGGTTGTTTCTAATATCCTTTTAACTGGAAAACATTCTCAAGCCCTTTTTGCATTTGCTTACCCTCCACTTATTAATTTTTCTGTTAGCAGGCAAGGAAGAGAGGAATAATAAGGCTGCTGGTTGTTCCTAGAAAGAAAGAATGTGTGTTTTTTAGTCAGAGCAGGAATGGAAAAAAGTGGGCTCTTGGGCTCCAATCCATTCTACTGTGATTTCAAGACTTAATTTCATTCACATTAGTTTGGATTAAGGCTGTGTGTTTGTATTTCTGTGATGACTGCAGCAGCACCGACCCATTCAGGTTGGGGTCTTTCAAGTGGAATGAAATGCAAGATTCAAATCCCTTGCTCCATCAGAGCTTTGTGTGTGGGTCTGTCAGGCACAGCAGCAACGTGAAGAGTCTTTGAGCTGAACTAAGCTTGGTGAAATTGTAATTGTCTCTGCCCAGGTGATTTACCTCACCATGTCTGATGTGCATTTTCTCTATTTTGTGCTACCTTTGCAGTTACTTTCTGTCTTCTCTTTCCCTCTTCAAATCAGGACAGATTCCTGTCATTCATCTGGGCATTTCCCTTTCCCCAGCACTTCACTTCAGTGGTCCAAGTTTGGTAATAACCCCACTGCATTTGCAGGTACCTTCTCTGTCCTCCCAAAAAGATACAAAGAAAACAGATAAGGATATTTACATGCATCAAATTCCTTATATAGGAATTGTTTTTTATAATGGAATGCCTGTGTTAGGCCAGATTAAAGGTCCAGCCAACTCATCATTTCATAGAAGCATTAAGGTTGGAAAGGACCTCCAATATCATAAAATACAAACTTTGTCCAAACTCCACCATGCTTACTAAACCATGTCACAAATTGCCAATTTTGAACACTTCCAAAATGCTGAGTCTGTCACTTCCCTGGAGAGCCTGTTCCAAAATTCAGATATGCTCTGTCACTTGAACCTGAAAGGGGAAATTCTGGTGTAGTTCATGCCCCAAGGGAAAAACTCTTCTGGGAAATTTGCAGCCTTTGTTTGAGCTGCTGTCCTTCTCCAGAAGTTACTGCACTTAAGAGTGAAAAAAATAGAGGCAGAATCAATAGTTTCAGCATATTTCTCATTAATTTGCTTCTTAACTGTCTTCTTTCTAATCAAGTGGCTTAACTCATAGGGTGACTTGTTACCTTTTTGGTGGTGGGGATGGTTTCTTTCCCATAGTACAGAGCAGGACTAAACTCAGTTTTCAAGCCTGTCTGTGTCACAGGCTTCTATATTCCCTTGAAAAAATGGGGAAAATGGTTCAGATTCCTACAGGCTATAAAGAGACAAGGAACTGAATCTTCATCTTGGTGTATCAGTTCCAAGGATTAAATTCTTCCAGTCACCCATCGAGTAGAAGAACTAGACCCACAAATGCAGCCCTTGCAGGGGTGTGGAGAGCGAACAGTAATTTTGACCAAAAATGTGTGATTTTGAGAAAAAAAGCCATGATTTGGCTTAGTCCAGAATATCAGTGCAACTGCTTTTATCCCTTTCCTTTTTTTTTTTTCCCACTAAAGGAACAAACAATACCCAGACCAAGATCCACCATTATAAGCATCTGCTGAAGGTCTGCAGCCTTTTCTTTTGTGCTGTAAATGCTATTAAACATTTCCTTTTATGTGTTCCACATCTTCTAAAACAACTCACCATTAAAACAATAAAATTTGGAGGGGAGGGGACAACCGACCCCAAACAACGAATCATTTTGTGTAGAAAGGGCCACAGTCCTCTTAATTCAAATGACATTTTGACAGTAGCATGCTGTCAGCCCAATGGTTTGACCTATACAACAACCTCTAATTATTACTAATTAAAGAATTAATTATTCATGGCAGCACACGCTATTAGCATAGCAGAGATGTGTTGGAATATGAGTTATGCGCGGTTTATGAATCTTCAGAAAATAGATTCTTTAATAAATTAATAAAGGGGCTCTGGGGTTTCATTAAAAGGTGGCTGGAGGGGTTGCAAGCCAGTTTCCAAGGAGACCACAGGTGGTTTGCTTGGATTTTTTTTTTAGTTAAACTTGTTTGGGCCAGATGATTTCCCTTCCCCCCTCCCCCTCTCGCTCTGTCCTCACTGCTCTTTCCTCAGGCAGCGAGGAGAACATTTTAATGAAACCCCTGTTGTCCTCATATCGCTTTGATCCCCGTGTGGTCTCCAACCTCCACGTTGGCCAGTTGGAGGATAGTGCAGTTGTTTGGGGTTTTTTCCTTTTTTCTTTTTTTTTTCCTATTCTGTTTTTTTCTTCTTCTTTTTTTTGATTGAAAGCTCCAACCAGCTCCGCCATGAATAAACAACAGAAATTATAAGAGCACGCTGATAAAGGAGAATAGAACAAACAAAGGAGAAAATAAAGGAAATTACATAAATTCAAATGAGACCATTAGGATGGGACAAGAGTTAATTACCTTGTTTTCTGTCTGAAGAGCAGATTTAGTGCTTGTTCTTGTTACTATTTTTATATCCATGTGTGTTTCTAACACAATACTTCTTATTCTTTGGTCTGGTTTATAGATGTTATTGTTATTATAAAAACAGTAGAGAGAACATATTTCTCTTATTTTTATTTTTTTGTTTTCATTCTGTCATGACCAATGTTTCCCAGCATTTATTTCACTCTAATAATGCAGAGGATGATACTAATACCTCCCACTACTGCTAACTAAACAGTGATATAAATAGCAATAACAATGCTTCCAAGCTTTTTCTCCAACTTCCAGATCACATTAAAATTCCATCCTTGATTAAGAAAAGCCTCAACAAAATAGCAGCTACATTAAAAGGATAAAATTAAATGGTTCTGCCTCATTTTATGAGGGCTTGTCTTCCAACCAGTGAAGGGCATAACCACCAAATGGAGAAATCCTTGCTGCTACACAGATCTCACCACAATTACCAGTCCTGCTGCCAGGGGCCAAACAGGTCCATCCCCTTGATGGTTCAGGGCTCCATAAAGATGATCATGAGGGAGTATTCATTTCCTCTGTTGCTTCTCTCCAAAATGTTAGGAAAAGGACATTCTATTGGAAGTGGTCCATCCCATCCATCTGAGATTGCTAGGTGCACAACTTCTCAATAAGGTTCAAGATGATTCTCACACCTTGTACCTTCAAGTTCTTGCATGAAGCCCACCACTTCTCCTTCAGTTGAAGCAGCTCTCAGAAAGACATTGCTATTTCTTAGTTTCAGGTTGCACTTGAAGATGAATTTATTTGTATTCTTGGCAAATTGTTCCACAAAGTATCTAATGTAGAGGTTTTGTGTTCTTGTATCAATTTCTGTTGTATTTAGGGAGGAATTCCCACTCTATGAGGGTGGTGAGGCCCTGGCAAAGGTTCCTCAGAGAAGCTGTGGCTTCCCCCTTACTGGAAGTGTCCAAGGCCAAGTTGGATGGGGCTTGGAGCAACCTGCTTTGGTGGAATGTGTCATGGTTTATGAACAGCATTCTCTGATTTAGTGTTCCCACTGAAGCCACTGCGAACCATGTGCTACTCACTCACTTCCCTCTCCCTTTCCACTGCGGAGGGCTGGAGAGAACTGGAGGTGCAGAAGGTGAAAACAGTGGGTTGAGGTAAGAACAATTTACTGGAAACAGCAATGAGGTAAGAAAATGAAGAGTGGCAGCTACAATACTGTGATGACAGAAGGTACAAGAAAGGAAAAGTTGCTGCTCAACCCTGAGGAGCCCCCCAGTAACAGAAAATACCTCTCCCACACTACCCCAGCCTGGAAGGAAGCCTGTGTCCCATCCCAGAAAATTATGTGAGGAGGTACAGGATCACCTCCAAGTCCTGGTCATTATTTCCTCCTTCCTGACTACTGCAAATTTAACCCTCTCCTGGCCAGAACCAGGTTAAAAGTGTCCCTGTGCAAGGCAGAGGGTTGGAACTAGATGATCTTTAAGGTGCCTTCTTACCCAAATCATTCCATGATTCTGTGATTTTTATGAGCAGTGACCACTTATTACTGCATCTACATACAGTGTCTAAAGTAATACAGTTTCAATCTCAGGGGAAGCTGTGGCTGCTGCTATAATCCAGTTTTACATTTCTCTTGTCTTTTTGATCCTTTTCACTTTCTTTAGCACGGCACTCAAAGACTCTAATAAGGAACTGAGGTTCCACTTTGCTATGTGTGGTATGTACATATAAATGGGATCACATTACAACCTTGCAGCAGTTGGATAAATTTGATCTGCCTGTGTCTGTTTGGCAAATTGACAGGCAAAACTTACTCCTGCTGAAGACAGATCTTTCAAAGAGTGTGGAGGATCCCAAGCAATTAACCTAATAGGTCATAAAATACCAATTCCAAGACCTTAGAAATCTGAATAAAATATTGTGTTTGGAAAAGACCAGTTATTTAAGACCAAGTTTCCACAGAAATGTGTCATGTGTCATGTAATATATTTTGAAATAACTCCTCAAGTCTAGCAAAGAGTTCTGTGGTCAAATTTACCAGTCAAAATGTATTCGGGTTATGATATCAATATCCCAGTAATAATACCAATACCAATTATAGCAATAATTCAGTAATAATACCAGTAACCAAAGTCAGCTGGGATATCCCAGTTTACTCAAAGTAAAATTGTGCATCTGGTGCCCACTTCCCAGATAAGCATATGAAGCATTAGAGAAAGGAAGTGCATCTTATTTTGCCCTGAGAAAAAAAGTGAAAAACTTTTGGTTTCAAATGAAAACACATGCTGAAATTTCCATGTTAAAATATGCAGGATAATTCTTGTTTTCCTATATGGATTAAGTCTCTGTCCTGAACAAGATATCTGTCTGGGATGCTTTATAATAATTTTGCTCTTGGCAAGTTTAGAAATAAGCTCAGGACATAATTCAGAATTGAGTTCCTAATCCAAATTGGGATTTAAAATATAAAAAGGAAAAGTCTCAGTTTAACCCAGACATGGATGATGCTGCTACACCGATCACCTAAAGTTTTAATGAAGTCTAAAGCAAATTGACTGAGAAGATTCACAGAAAACCTAACCAATTTTATTTAAATACCTAAAAAATAATTTATATGCTTAACTTCAGGCACAAAGGTTTGAAAACCTAATTGGCTCAGCCAATATTACACAGAAAATTAGCATTACCCTTTTCTGTCTATTGCAGTTAGCAGGAGCCAGAGCACAGACTGAGATGTTTTCCAAAGTCTGATATAGACTGTAATTGTTGGCTTGCTCTCTGCTAGGGTTTTGGACAAATCTGCCTGGCAGTCATCAAAAAAATGACCAGGAACAGGCTGAGAGTTCACACATGAAAACCCAGGATGCTGCATGCTCAAAAGAGATCCTTGCAACACCTTTAACTTGAGTAAAAAGAAAGAAGTAATTGAAACAAAAAAACTTGACTGGACAGGATGGTTTGAAAATATCCCCTGCTCATTTTTCATTTGGATGGGTTGAAGTGTTCTGAACAGTTCTAACTTTTTTACATTAGTGAGATATTTAAATTTTTCAAGATTTTGCAAATATTTTTTCATAGAAAGCAATTTCTGGGAAAAAATTTCCTTTAGAGAAGGACTGAAAAACTAAAAAGGAATTTAATTACTTAAAAGCAACACACACAGTTCTGAATCTCTTATTTAATATGCACACCACAAATCTGTAGACAGGGGATATAAGCATAAGCACATGTGCAGGTATGCTCAGATTTGATAATTTAAAGAACAATATGAACATTTTAATTTAATTTTTATATTTTATTTTAGTCCTTTACATGATCAGTAAATTATTTTCAGTTTCCTCTGAACCACTTAGTAATATTTATTTCCTTCACTCAGTTCCTTACCTATCTTTGAGATACCTTTACTCCCTGTCAGTGAAACACTTCCAACACTGAAAAATATATCTGGGTTTCTCAGGACAACATTTGGAAATTTTGCAGTGATCCTTACACTTTCAATATATTTTCCTCTTTCCTTCAGATTTATGTGCAGGGATTATTTATTTATGATTTCAGCAGATATTTTCAATCAGGCTTCCTTAATGGAGGAAGGAATTTCACATGCTTCCTTATGCCTCTTGTGCTTTGCTTATCTGTTTGTGGTCACAGATTTATATACTAGAAGCCTTTTTTTTTTTTTTTCTGTGTATTTTGAACACTTTTTCCCTGAAATGTTTTTTTTTATTTGTCCTTCCCCCCCACTCTGCCCTTCCATCCTTCTTTATGTATTTTTTTTTAATATTATTGCAACCTAATGAAAATTCTATTTTTATTTACTGGAGAAATTTGATATTCTTAAATTTGGGTTCACTAGCCTCAAAATACATGAATTTTTTATTGAATTTTTCTCTGTCCAGCTCATCTGCCCAAAAGCAAAGGTCTGGAGTGATCTGCAAGCCCAGCTCTGGGGCAAATAAGGATGAGCCATGGCTCAGCTTTAACTGAAAAACAATTGTCCAAACACTTCTGTCAAGGCTATTATGGTGCTGCTCATTTAACAATGATCTGGACCAGAACATGAAATCAGGAGAAATAAATGGATACCAAAACGCTGAAGTTAATTACTAACACAAATGGATGTTTACTAATATATACTGTAGGAGCAGTTTTCACTCTAGGAAAATATTATCAGACCCTATGGGCATCCATTCCCCATTTTTTTTTTTTTTTTTTAATGAGCTCAGGAAAGATTAAAGCCCTAATTAAACACATATTTTATTTCTGTATTTAGGGTTTTGTTTTGTTTTTTAAACTACATCCTTTTAATATAAAACCGACATTCTGGCATTGCTCATATGCCCAGAAGAATTAGATAATCAACAACAGTTTATAATAAGAGTGAACCAGAACAGAGCATGAAGTCCAATAAAAAGGGGATATTTTTCTTCACAAGGTCCAGAGAGATCAGGTTTTCTTGTGGGTTTGGAGTTTTATTCTGCAAGTCAGACTGAGAATTACAAATGTATTACACTTAGAAACCATTTATTTTAACTGCAGTAAAAATTTGGAACCAATTGGTGACAGACAGAATTTAAAAAATATATGTTAAAGAAATAAAAATTTAATTAAAGCAGAATTAAATCTGAGCAAGATAGTGACTCCACATATAGACAACTGCATCCAACGTAATCACTGAGCCGTGATTCAGCTCTCCTGACTCCAGACATCCATGATATTTGTGTGAGTATTTTGGATCCCAGTTTAAGTCTAGGAGTGAGTTAATTCAGTCAATAGGATGGGAAGAATGTCACAATGAATCCTGAAGGAAGACTGTACATTGACACGGATGAACTGCCCTCCAAAATCTGCCTCAGAGACACCGACAAGAGTGGGGCAGTGTGGGAACACCTGTGAGTGATTAAAATGCGATGTTTGAAACCAACATCCCCAGAGCAGAGCTGATGCTTTAAAGAAGTTAAAAGGAGATGTGGTAAATGGCTGAGATTTAAAAATCTATTTTTGTGGCTGATGGAGCTAGCTGAAGTTCATCCCACTCTTCCTGTCCCAAATACCATCATATCCTATTGACACGTGGGTGGAATAGGCAATGTCAGAAATTCATAACATACTTATACCAGCAAAAAAGTGAATGTATTTGAACTGTGGATAAGGAATAGAAAAGCTGCCTGTAAATAAGCTGTGGTAAGGTCTAAGAACTTCTTAAAAGAAATAATTATTCTGTTGCCCAAACCATGCTGTTCACTTTGGTGATGGATGCGGAAAGAGACGACTTTTAGCACCTCCCAGTACATAAGAGAGCCTTAAAGATGGCTGTAAAAGGACTTTTTGCAAGGGAAGGCTGTGCCAGGATAAGGGGGAATGGCCTTAATCTGAAGGAGGGCAGATGTAGATTGGATATTAGGAAGAATTTCTTCCCTGTGAGGGTGGCAAGGCCCTGGCACAGGGTGCCCAGAGGAGCTGTGGCTGTCCCAGGATCCCTGGAAGTGTCCAAGCTCAGGTTGGACAGGGCTTGGAGCAACCTGGGATAGTGAAAGGTGTCCCTGCCCATGACAGAGAGTTGAAATGAGATGAGCTTTAAGGACCCTTCCAACCCAAACCATTCTGTGATTCTCAGATTTGGTGAGGTGAGATTCTGGAGCAGCCTGACCTTTCATCAAAAAGCAGTGGACCACACCCATGGTTCTACTGCCCAACAGCAGCAATGGAGGAAAAGTGAAGAGCAGCATGGACACTTCTGCTTGTGTGAGTCTGTGTAAGAGCTGGTACTAATAATGTGCCTGGGGGTGAATTACTACTGTTTATTATGCACATTATTCCTGGTGGTGTGTCAAGAATGGCTCCTTTTTGCTCCTTGTTATGTGTAAGAGCCCCAAAGTAACCAAAATTTCTCCAAAGATTGTGCATCCTATAAAGTTTTAACTCTCATTATCTTATTTCACAGTGGGTAAGCTATTTTTCCTTTAAAAAACCCAACAAACTCTTTTTATAAATGAATGCAAGGCACAATAGATATTTGAAAGAATGTCAGTGCATGGAAATTATCTACCTTGCAATTCACATGTGGTAGATGGAAGGAAATTCTCAGAATTCCTGTAAGGAATTTTCAGATAGGTGGTAAGGCCACACCTTTTCACAAAAACTTTTTTATGAAGGAATTCATAATTTATCTGTGTACAAAAATATGCAGGAGAGATCCATGATAGCAAATAATCCTTCAGTGCATTCCCACTTGTTAGTGTGTTGCCCATTCAATGCCACAGCCAAGACATGAAAAGTACTTTCATTAAAGTCAAATCCTTTATTGGAGGATCCAAATATTAAAAGTAATCAGCAATATTTTTCCTGGCTCTGCAAGTAGGTTTAACTACTGTTTCTGGAAACATCTCTGTTACTGAACTACCAGACCAGATGTATCACACAGCAACTGTCCAGGTACTGAACTTTTATGTAAAGCACTAAAACCATGGGGGATGCAGATCAACAGGTATAAATTATGAATAATTTTATCTCCCTGTATAAATAATTAAATATAATTAGCTCTGTTGACTCCAGTGCTGTAGATGGCTCACACCAGACGAGCACCAAGAGTCTTCTTACACCTCATAGCAACAATCTGAGTCAGGTCTCTCTGATCTGACTGTGAATCAAGTCTAATTCAGCAGGTTTAAATCTAGACTAGCCCTGTGTAAAAAGGGATCCAAATTGGAAGTGGGTGAGGGATTTACCTCCTGTTCCAGTTGAGTTTGATTTGCCCACAATGTCCCTGTTTCTTAAAATGTTAATGGAAATGGAAAGAACAGATTCTTGCTGTTCTTAAGTGCAACCACTAATGAAAACCACTGTGGAGAGAAGTGCCAAGGCTGAGGAAAAAACCTTCTGGGATGTAACATGACAGTTATTATTAATATACTTAATATTTGTGTTTTATTCCTATTGTTACAGGTTCTGTGACGTTTCAACTTTTTACTGCATTTCCTTAGCAAGAACATTGTTCTCCAGAATATAGTTATTTAATTCACATGGATTCCACATATTGTCCTCCACTGGTGCAATGGAAACTCACCTGGAAGTTGACATTTTAGCTATCATTGCTCTGAAGATAATATTCATACCTGAGCATTACCTGCCCATACATTTGTTTTTCAATCCATATACTGTTTTTTTTTCCCAACCAGGGAAATTTTCTTCAACCACAGCATGTGCTGTTCAGTGATGGTCAAAAGTCCAAAACATCTTGACCTTCTGTAGTAAAATTGAAAGGTATTGGTTACACTCAGATAAATAAATTTTAAGTAAAATTCTTAATTATTTTTCCCTTCAAACAGGACAGGCAGTCTATTAGCCATCAGCTTTATAAAAGATCCTACAGAGGAAACGTAGAGAGTTTGAGCTGAACATTTAAACTACTTAAAAGAGAGAGTTGAACAGAGCTGGGGTTTGGTCTCTTCTCCTTGGGTGTCAGAATGAGTCCAAATATGTAGATTTGTCTTGGAATTTTAGTTACAAACACTGGTTACACATAGTAATAGTTATAAGGATGATAATTTACCCATCTCTGTGCTCTTGTTAGAACTAAGTTTAGGATTATTTCTTTTATCTTCTGAGAATTTTTTTCATGATTAACATTCATTCAACCAAGTGTTTTTGCAATAAAGGGAAGGGGTGGATAAGTCATGAGGTATTTTATAACTAGAGTTGCTTGAATTCTTTAATTGCTTCATGAAGAACTTCCCATTTCCATTGAGGGAGTTGTATTATATCCTCAAACTTGACCTTTCTCTGCATTAAATTTTGCCTTCCTTCTGTCACCCCCACACTAATCCTGGTGGCTGATCCCCTCTTTTGTCACACTGCCATAGGTTTATGGAATCATCAGACATGCCCAAAACTCCTCTCTCTCCCACCTCCCAATAATCTTAAACATTGATAGGATTTCACACAAGCTTTTCCAATAGATGTCTTCAAATGGTGCTGAATTTCAGACATGCTGTGAAGGCTTTTTCCTGCTTTTCAGGGTGGAACGCACTCAATCCATCCTATTTTTTTACGATGTTCTGTTGTCCTTTTCAGACCCTGCTGAAGGATCTCAATGCGTGGCACAGCTCCTGTGAATGAGCCTGTTGTCTGAGGGGGAGAGACAATGGGCCTTATTTAATGAGATTAGTTACAATAGGAAAAACAGCTAAAAGGAAAGAAAAAAAAAAAGGAAAAAGAAAAAAAAAAGAAAAAAAAAAAAAGAAAAAAAACCCCCGGCAGTTATAGCAATTGGAGTGACTGTTAAACCATTCTTTTATGCAAGCTTGGCACCAGCCATACCTTTTCCTGGACATTTGCCAACATCCTTCACAGTTTAGGCTCAGTCGTTGATTTTTTTTTTGTTACAATTTCCGCTGGACTTTACAGTTGCATGGCCCATGGTGTAATTCATTTCCGCTGTGAAAATGCTCCAGTATATTAACACTTCTGCCTGCTTGTAACTTGATCAAAGCCCACGTATCTGCTTTAATTTACTCTTAACGGTGGGGTTTTTTTTTGTTGTTGTTTTTTTTTTTAAAGTAACATAGATTTATTTCAAGCTGTGTCACCGTTGAGAATGGGAACCTTGTTTTTAGTCGAGAAGCAACAGCAAATCCACTTGGGGAATATGCTCAGATATGGAGGAACAACTGCAAATGCAGCTGTCCCATGAAAATATCCTGGTGCTCTTGCCAAGGACATGGGCACCTTTCAGAAAGTGGTTTCTGCACTGCTAACTCTAAGTAGATGTCTGTGTCACTGGATGGAGAAAGCAATATTTATATATAACTTGATAACTGGCATTGGGAGTGGTTAAACTAATTTATTTCCTTTTCCTAAGTTTTCTTGGAGAAAACAGGCTGCAGCTTTCAAGGCACCGTGAGAAGCCCAGTAGTCAAGTGCCTCCTCTTTGAAACAGGAGATGGATAGACTCAGAACTACAGAGAAAAATTAATGGGTTCACCTGGATGGGGACAGACAGAAATTAAGCTAATTAAAAATTTGAGCAAATAAAGAATCTTCCCAGAATGTTAAATATGAAAATTCTGAAATATGTCTGTTCTGGGATGAAGGCTGCCAGTATACAACTACCCCTTAAGATAATTTTTTGAAGATCCAATAGCATAGAATCATAGGTTCAGAGGAGGATTTGGGTTGGAACTTACATTATCACTAAATTCTCTCTTTCCACCTCCTCTGCCATGGGCAGGGACATCTCCACTATCCCAGGTTACTTCAAGATCCATTCAATTTGGCCTTGGATACTTCCAGGGATCCAGGGACAGCCACAGCTTCTCTGGGCACCCTGTGCCAGGGCCTGCCCACCCTCACAGGGAACAATTTCTTCCCAATATCCCATCCATCCCTGTCCTCTGGCAGTGGGAAGCCATTCCCTGTGTCCTGTCCCTCCAGACCCTTGTCCCAAGTCCCTCTCCCGCTCTTCTGGAGCCCCTTTGGGCACTGGAAGGGGCACTAAAATGTCCACTTGGCCTTCTCTTTTCCAGGCTGGTCACTCCCATCTCTCAGCCTGTCCCCAGGGCAAGGGGACTCCAGCACTCAGAGCATCTTTGTGTTCTCCTCTGCACTGGCTCCAACAGCATGTTGTAATTTGGTTTCCATAAAAAAAAACAACCTGAATTATTTCTCTGTCCAGGTGATCACCTAGGGTTTAAAACCTAGAAACAACAACAAAATCAGACTCATATTTCTCCATCACATAATTTTTTTAATGGACTCCACAGTTTCTTTTTCCTTCCTCTGATCTGCACTCTGCCAGCACAAATCTACCCACAGGATTCAAACCTCAGCTCCCATTGACAGAGGTATCCAGCAGCCAGAGTTGGCTGCAGCTCTCTACTACCACATCAAAAGCCCCCTGCTAAGCTGCTCATAAGGTTTTCCCTTGTCTCCATGTACTTTACAGACTTCCAGTCCCAGGCAGCCCAGCCCTGAGACCAAGGAGCTTGGAAAAGCAGACAAGGATCTACAGTTTTCCAGGAGACGTAAGGGGCTGAATCATGCTGAGTTCAGACTAAACCACTGGATAATTGCATTGTCTTATTACTGAGCAGTTTCCAAACACTTATAGTTTGGCCAAATCTGGGAAGGTTCCACATGAACAACATCCCTGATCTTGTTTTAAGTGATTCCTCAAGCAGGACTAATAATATCTTCATGATTCTTTCTTCTTGTTCTTTTGAAAAGTAAAATCTTTTAGTATAAACATTTCAAAAGACTAAAAAAAAAAATATATAAAAATCAGACTCACTACCCTGCAAGAGGAAAAAGGCTAAAATCAAAACAAAAAGCAAGCAGCTGGATGTAAACTATGGACAAATAATTTTCTAGCCAAATATCCCAACTTTGGCAAAATTAAAAATAAATAGTTGTATTTTTTTTTTCTATTAGGATATAATCTGATTCCCATCTATGCCTATCCTAAAAAATGAAAAATAAGTCTCTGATTCTTATTCACTCACATTAAACACTACATCACTTTCAAGTATTGGTAAGATTTGATTGGAGAAGAAACCAGAATTAGGTCTTAATTCTCATAGGTAGCAAATCTGCCCCTAAAAAGATAAATGATCCTAAGGTACGTACTTGGGTTGATTAAAGTGGGTTATTGACTGTGGTTTGTTAGAATCACAGAATCATGGAGTGCTTTAGGTTGGAAGGGACATTAAAGCTCATCTTGTTCCACCCCGCTGCCATGGGCAGGGACACCTTCTGCTATCCTGGGTTGCTCCAAGCCCTGTCCAGCCTGGCCTTGGACACTTCCAGGGATCCAGGGGCAGCCACAGCTCCTCTGGGCACCCTGTGCCAGGGCCTCACCACCTTCTGAGTAAAGAATTTTCTCCTAAAATCCCATCCAAACCTACCCTCAGTGTGAAGCCATTCCCCTCTGTCCTATCACTACCTGCCCCTGAAAATAATCTGTCTCCACCTTTCATATCAGCTCCTTCAGGTACTGGAAGGGCCCAGTCAGGTCACCCTGAAGCCTCCTTTTCTCCAGGTCAAAGAATCCAAATTCTCTCAGCCTTTCTTCATAGCAGAGATGATCCATCCTTCTGATAATCTTAGTGGTCATATCAGGTCCATGTCCTTCTGTGCTGGGACCCAGATCTGGAGGCAGCTCTGCAGGTGGGGTCTCACCTGAGCGGGGCAGAGGGGCAGAATCCCTTCCTCCCCTGCTGCCCACGCTGGGAGATCAGCCCAGGGTGTGGGGTCCCATGAGCACACAGATGGGACATGGCCAGCTCTCACCCACCAGCCCCTCCAAACACTCCAAACGCCCCAAGTCCTCTTTGGTTCTTGATTTGTTCATGCCCCAACCTGCAGAAGACTTTCCCTGATGTTGCCTGGTGCATTTATAAAGTTGGATCTTGGGGAATTAGTAGGTGACACCCACAAGCTGCCCATATTAAAGACAACTGTATGGCTGCAAAGAAGGAGGGACAGTGGGAGAAAATAAAACTTATCTGTATTTTTCTGCAGTCACCACGTAAATATGAATTGGAGCGTTAATATAATGGTACCATAAGGACATTAATTTGGCATAGTAAACTTGTTCCATTGCATTGTTACTTTTATTTTATATCTCCCTTTACTGTTTTATTGCATTATTTTTTGTTGTCAGCATTAGAAAGTACCCACAGAGGGGGAGTTTGCATTACAGACAGAGCCACTCTGGTCTTTGATGCAAATAAAGGACGTGAACACACAAAGAGGAAAGTTTAATCAGCACATCATCATGAGAAATGTGCATTTCTCAGCTTGTCCCTGAAATCTCACTCAGCTCCAGGGGCAGCAATTTTGGTTTGCTTCAGGGAAACAGGGACACAGTTATTTTTCCCACTGTTGTTCAGCGTCTGCCCGCGGTCAGGCAAAGGGGAAGAGCGTGAATTTACGCTTCCGGTTCATTTGAACAGAAATAATGAAACTGTCAACGAGTTATGAAAAAGGGGGAAACCTGTGCAGGGCTATTTGTGCTCACCAAACCTCATCTCTTTATTCAATCAGTGAAAGAAGAACTGATAGAAAAATTAGGTGGTCAGAAACACCTGGAGAGAATATGAAGGTATAGGAAGCATTTGAGGGTGGTGAGGCCCTGGCACAGGGTGCCCAGAGAAGCTGTGGCTGCCCCTGGATCCCTGGAAGTGTCCAAGGCCAGGTTGGATGGGGCTCAGAGCAACCTGGGATAGAGAAAGGTGCCCCTGCCAATGGCAGGGGTTAAATTAGGTCATCTTTAAGGTCCCTTCCAACCCAAACCATTGTATTATCCTGGCCTCAGACACTTCCAGGGATCCAGGGGCAGCCACAGCTTCTCTGGGACTCACCACCCTTACAGAAAAGAATGTATTCCTCATCTACAATCTAACTCTGTCTTCTGTCCATTTGGAGCCATTCTCCCATGTCTTGTCACTTCATGTCCCTGTTCAAAGTCCCTCTCCAGTACTCTTGGAGCCCCTTTAGGCACCCAAAGGGGCTCTGAGGTCTCCCTTCTCTTCTCCAGGCTGAACAACCCCAACTCTCTTTCTTTCAATAAGATCTGAATAAAACCCTTAGTTCTTGTTTGGGGTTTTTTCCCCAGAACTAAACCCTCACATTTTTATTCCAAAGCCCTTCTCCTCAGCTTTACCTATACTATTAACTGCTTAAATAAGTTCCTTAGGAAAGTAACATGTTTTCTGGGATTCTTGAAAAAGAGCACATTTACAAATTTATGTTTTTTAGAGACTGCAAAATAAAATAAGAGAAGATACTAAAAAAACCCAACAACAACAAAAAAACCACAACTCTCCCACCAAAATGAAACCAGAATCATCACACTGTGGAATTAGACAGTGTGAGTCAGTGCACTTTTGTCCAGTACATCTGTCTCAGTTTTAAAGAGCTAAAATACTGAATTTTCCATTTTCATGAAGAATGAAAACCATTTTGTAGCCAAGGCAGGACAGTGGCTGTCATGTCAGCTGCCAGTGCCGTGAGTCTGTGCCTGAAAACCCATTATGGAAATCAGTCCCAATAAATTATTTGCTTTGACTTTTCCCATCTCATATGAAGTAACTGTTCATTGTCCAACTAATAAAAGAGAGAGAGATTTAGAAACCCTTTAATAACCAGTAATTAGCTTTCTATTTCCTGTTATAAAAATTGAACACAGGAAAGAACTGAGTCATTTGTACCATTTTCAAGGAAGGAATTGTCATTTCTCTTATAGATCCTCCCACAAAGTTGTAATTAATTTTAGCATCCAGATTCTAAATGATGGCCAAGATTGTCATCATCATGGAAGCCAAGAGGATGTAGGAAATGGGAGGAGGAAATAGAAATGCTTCTTGGTTTTGCTTGAGATTATGAATTCTACAGACACCAAAAAACCATAGAACCAACTTTAAAAAACCTCAAAAAGAAAAAAAACTCAAAAAAACCCCACAATAAACAAACAAACTAAAAAAAAGAAAATAAAATGGGGGAATAGAAAAAAGAAAAATTAAGGAAGAGAAGAAAAATCTAAGAAAATTTGGAATCATGACAGTTTCTCCAAGAGGCAACTATCCACTCTCAACTTTGGCAGGCAAGGAAATCATTAATAGCAACAACAAGGGAGCATTCATTGTTGTACAGCCATGTAGCTTAGCGGCTCTGTGCTGCTCAGAGAGAGAGACTAATGCTGAAAAAAACCCCCACAAAACACTTCTAATATTTCCTTCCTCCATAGTAGAAACCATCTGAAATTAATGAGTCTTATTAATGTAAATTGCACCACGCTGTCAGACATAAATATCCCAATACCAAAGGGGCCCATTACCATTAACATCAGAAATGATCAACAAATAAAACTGTTAATGCCACAATATTTACTGGACAAATTGACTACACTCCAAGATAGGCTTATGATCGTGTCTTGCTGTTCGATTTCATTTCCCTGCAAGATGCACTAATGCATGTTGTTATGTGCAGCTGTGGCCGCTTTCCATAAAAAATATCTGTTTTCTATTGAGAGGTGCAGAGCTCAACTTAATCACTGCTATTTTCTCCCCCTCGTGAAAATGGAGCGTTTTGGTCTCTTCAAAACTGATAGAGGAAAATCAGAGATTTTTATTAGAAAGGATAGAAACAAGATTGAAGATTGGTTCTCAAGAGAAAAAAAAAAAAAAAGCAAAACAAAACACCAGACTAATGGCTTAAGTCAATCACAAACAGATGTTCTCCTAAAGAGCTAATAAATATTTTCCTGATTTTTTTTTTTCCATCAGAAATGCAAAACACAGCAGCCTTTGAGTAAAAAATCAGGTCTTTCTGCTGACATTTTCCTCAAACTTTGAATTTTTAAAAGACACCAGATTTTTAACAAGAAAGGTTCAGTTTATCACCAGTAAAAAAAATAGAATTAATTTTTCAAATATGACATGAATATAAAAAAGGTCACATAAATATGATTAAAAGTCAATGCAAAAAAATAAAGATATCAATTTTTAACTCTTTTAGGCTTTGCATAACTTTTCCTCTGGTTTCCAAACAACTGAATTTCAACATTTAAGATATCCTTCAAAAGTTCAAGATGTAGTTCTACCTAACCAGAACGTCATGTGGAGTGAGCCTGATT
This sequence comes from Parus major, assembly GCF_001522545.3. Classification (NCBI taxonomy): domain Eukaryota; kingdom Metazoa; phylum Chordata; class Aves; order Passeriformes; family Paridae; genus Parus; species Parus major. Next base: position 109,218,066 of record NC_031770.1, read on the forward strand.
GGAAAAAAAAATCAGAAAAAAAGAATCTATATTTCTCTAGCAGAACTAGCCTTGATCTATCAAAATTTTTGCTTTAAATACCTAACTCCCATTAACTTTTGTAGGCCTTTGGAAGTTCTAGCCTCTTTTAGCAAACCCCAGGTCCATGAATGTGATTTATTCCTTAATTTTATCGTTAAAACACCAGGTATACATCCCAAGCAACTCATCTGAGCTCCCTTAATGGTTGATAGAGGAGGATGTACACATCCACAAGGAAATTTGTCCCATCTGGAAAGAAACATCTAAGAGATGTGGGGCAAATTTTCTTCTCAAGAAGTTTGTCTCTCCTTCCACCAAAGCAGCTGCTGAGTTAATGCCACATGTCTAAATTTTAGATTAAGTGAAATCAATCTTTAATAAAACATAAATAATGAAGGATAACTATGTGCTCCAAAATTTTGGGCAATCTAATTATTTAAAAAATAATAAATCCAGCCAAAACAATCCTAAGATCCATGCCTGTAGAGCACCCAAGCAGAATGCCTGTATTTTCCTGGTCTTTATGTCAATACATAATTTTTGTCCACCATAAATTCAGGAACCTCAGTTTTCAATAGGAGATATCTGAGCAGAGAGTAAACAGATACTGTAGAGCTACACTGGATTTTCTTCAGGTTCATATGTTGCATATTTAAACAGTGCCAGGGACCATTCTGGGAGCCAGAGCAGCTGGCACAGCAGTGTTTATATCCACACACACAACACACTGTGACCCTCAAATCCAAATTGCTGATGGGGAGTGCTCCAGTGCTGCTGCCCAAACCATTCATGTGAGTTTTTCTGTAAAAATACAGCTAAACACAATCCAGTGGCTGTGCTAAGGATTTAATGGGAGGAGATTCACTGTGCCACTGACCTGCTGCTGCAGGTTTGCTAATTCAAAGGCAGCCTCAGAGTCTAAAGCTGCATCAAACGACTCATCTGTAGCAGCACAATCAAGGAAGCCTTGACACAGTTATTAACACAGTGATCCACAGCCAGGGGTGAAAGGATTGCTTGACAGAGCCTTGCTGGTGGAACAGAGTGTTCCCAGGCATCATCCTATCCATGTTTGATTGCACACTACAAATATTGCCTTTTACAGCCTATGGGCCTTACTGCAATTCATACTAATAATAATCATTGTATTTTTTTCTTCTGTTTTATCCACCTCATTTTAAACAACTTAGTCTCTCCACTTGTGTGCCTGCTGCATGGTGTAATTACTGAAGGTCACAGCAAAAGCCTGAAGCAGAAGAAAAAGATAACTCAACTGGTGGGGCCCCAATTGACATCACTTGACCTAATTTTCTTGAAGTCAATGAAGCTGGCAACAGTTGAGGGTTTAGCTCATTTTTCCTAATTGTTTCTACTTTAATCACAACTGCCTCCTTCTTTAAGGACCATCACAGCTGGAAGCTCAGAAAAAATAACAATAACCTCTTCAAACAATGATTGCAATAAAGCAGTTAGTACCTGTTCTGCTGGTTTATAGGAGAAGGTTATACATACACTGAGTTGACTCGATAAGGTGGGGCTGGGCAGTAGGCAGGTGTGAAATGCCATGAGCTATCCTGGATTTAGCCAGTGTAGGAATACAGCACCTTTCTCCAGATCATACTGCCAATCTTGATAGCCTGGCAGAATATCAGTACATGGGGCAGATAATTTAGGAACTGGAGTTCATGAAAATATCGTTATTGAGGCAAAAAAATATAAGCTCTTTCATGAAGCAACTAGAAAAAAGTAATGAAAGACAAGTTAATTCATATTTTAGAAATCATAGAAGATAGAACAGTTTGGGTGGAAGGGATCTTAAAATTAATTTCATCCCATTCTCTGCTGTGAGCAGGGACACCTTCCACTAGCCCTGTCCAGCCTGGCCTTGGACACTTCAAAGGATGGGAATAAATAAAGGCACAGGTTGTACTTCTGGATTATAAACTCTTTTAAAACTAATGTTCCTGGAAGACAGGAATAGATATGCAGAGAATAAATAAAATTTAACCTTTTTTCATGTTTTGCGGTCTTCACCTGAGGATCTGCTGCAGATCACTCTCGAAATGAAAGTGCTGTCCATGAATATTCAGCTCCAACAGAACTCAATATAATCATTCTCAGTAAACTCCTGTTCACCTTTAACACTCAGATCACTGTCTGTACTTTCTGGATGACTTCCATATCTTCTGTTGAACGAGCTCTTTTTGGGTTTTGTGGACTTATTTTTTTGCTTTATATTATTTTCTTTTTTTTCCTCCAGAAATACCCACATTCCCCTCATCTTTATTTTTGTTAGATCCTCTTTCCTAGTAGGACCCTAGATATGGAATGTGATATATATGAACATAAATTTAAATGTAGGTATGCATGGTTATATACATATATATACTGTGCTTAATCCTTTGCAATTAAGCTTGGTGATAATTGTTTTTGTGCATTAGTCATAATCACTTTTTAAGCAGCAAAGCCTATTATTGCTGTAGTGTGTGTTTCAGATGCCCTGCAGATTTGAATCATTTTGGGTAATGCAGCTGTGTGTGGTAAAAAGATTTTACAATGCCTATAAAATTTTGCCTCATGACATGTTCAGCAAGTGAATCTGTGGCACCATGAAAGAGTTTCAGTGATTTTATTGAATACTGGGTACCATCACATTATGTAGTGCTTAAACAAGACCCATCCTTAGAGTTTAGACAGTGTGGAGTTTGGGGTGAGAGTTCATGGGGAGCAAATGGTTTCTGTTGGGTGAGTTCACGCTGCCTTTTCCCTTGGTTTTGGATGTCTCAAGTTGGCTCATCTCTCCTTAAATGCTTTATATGTTACTCAGTACTAAACCCCCCTCCTTAGGGGCAAACACTTCTTTCTGTTGCTGAAATACCTGCTGGTTAAAACAGCAATGAAAATGAAAATGAAAAATTAAAATCATGGTCCACCCACACAATATCTCTAAGGAAAAGTTCAATTACCTGAATGCATTGCTTGGGATGATTTCCTCCATGCCTGTGAAATGCCAAGATGTAAAGCACCACGTTGGAGCTGTGAGTGTGCAGCATTTCATGGAACCCTAGAATGATTGGAACAGACCTCAGAGACTGAGGAGTTCCAGCCCTCCATGGCCAGGGATTCCTTCCACCAGATCAAATTCCTCCAGGCCCTGTCCAACCTGGCCTTGGACACTTCCAGGGGTGGGACAGCCACAACTTCTCTGGACAGCCTGTGCCAGAACCTCATCATCCTCACAAGGAAAAATTTCTTCCTAATCTCTCATCTAAATATATCTTCTTAGATTTCGAAGCCAAATTCCCCTTGCCCTACTGTCACGAGGTGACTTTGTGATGCTTGTATCCCCAGTTGTCTTATGTTACATATTAAGTTCTGCACCTTCAAGACTGGCTCTGAGAGCGAAGTGGGGGAAGAAGAAGCCGCAGTTTGTGTTGAGAAGGAGCCCTCACTGCCCTGCATCCTGCTCCTGGACTGTGCTGTCTGCAGCATGGACAGACAGCGGGACAGAGCTCTCCTTTGCTGTTGGTTTTTATCTAGCTGAGGCAGGGAACTTCCCCAGACTGCTTTTTTCCTTTTTCCTTGGATCTGTTCAAACCTGCTCTGGACTGAACACCCAGACAGGCCTGGGAGCTCAGGCCTGTGGCCCACCAGGGCCTGGGCCTCAGCACTTTCCAGGGACTGATAAGAACCTGAGCAAGCCGAGCTACACCCCATGAAAAGGACTTTTCATGAACAACAAGAGGTTTTATTGTTTAATATTATAACATTTCTATTAAATAAACTTTTTTTTCCCACTTTTTTCTAAGGATTTTTTTTCCCAGACCAGTTGGAGGGGGGGCTGCCTGAATTTGCTTTCTGGAGGGACCCAATTCGGAGGTTTTCTCCCAATTTTGCCCTAAACCAGGACACCTATCAAAGTAACTTTCCTTCTGTTCCCTCCCTATTTTCAACTCACAGCCAACACAAGAGTATGGGAAAAAGGCAAGGTTTTAATAGCCAGAGTTTCAAGTAATTTAGAAGTTATTGAGATGAGCTGACTGTGTGGTTCTTATTAAACCCCCCAACCCTTGGTGGAGATGAGGTGGCTGACACAAACACACTGTGATCGTATCAGGTGCCACAAGGACTGTGACTTCAGAGATCATTCAACTTTATGTCCTAAACAAACCCACAGGCACAATTATTGAAAAGAAATGGGTTGCAATCACACTTAATTAGTTTCAGTTAAGCTGGGATAGAGACACTTTCTACAGTGAACTTTAACCTTCACCAACCATTTCCACTTTCTTCTTCAGATCACATTCCCTTTGAATATCCTTCTCGAGCCCTCATCTCTGACCAGAAATATTCTCTTTTCTGAAAAAGCACTCTCTCCCATTGTATCCCTTCAAGCATTTGGGAGGGCATAGATCACAGTGTCAGAAAACTCTTAATTTAGTTCTTTCTTTAGTTCCTCATGCCTTGCTGGCTGCTGCAAAAGAGTGAAAACTGATCTAACACCTCTTCCTCCCAAATCAGGACCAAATTTCCCTAAAAGAAATAGCCAATTTTCAATAGAGACACATCTTTAAATAAATTTTCATTAAGTATTTGATAAAAAGTAGGCAAATTTCCTTTAGAAAACTTCACTTCTATTTTTTCCATTTGACTTGGCTATTCTCAGTCTTTTTCTCTTCCATGGCATACTTGACAGGTGTAGAGGAATCTCCCTGAACAGTCTACCTTCAGCTGCATTATCTTGCATGGAAACTTAATCTTCCCAAGAAAAAAAATCTTGTAAAATATCCATCTGGATTTTTTTTGGTTTGGGGTTCTTTTGGGGTTTTTTTGGTTTTGTTTTTTTTTTTTTTGGTTGGTTGTTTTTGTTTGCTTGTTTGTGTGTTTGTTCGTGGGGTTTTTTTGGGGAGGGGTAAAATAAGAAAGAAATATAATTTTAATTTTCCTGCCTGATTTCATAAATATTTGCCCAGGCTGAGGTCCTTTCCCCTTGTTCTGTCCCTGTTCCCTGGGAGCAGAGCCTGACCCTCCCATGGCTGTCCCCTCCTGTCAGGAGTTGTGCAGAGCCAGAAGGGCCCCCTGAGCCTCCTTTTCTCCAGGCTGAGCCCCTTTCCCAGCTCCCTCAGCCTCTCCTGGTGCTCCAGCCCCTTCCCCAGCTCCATTCCCTGCCCTGGCCACACTCCACACTCTCATGGTGTTTCCTGAATAGAGGAGCCCTGAACTGGGCACAAGACTCAAGGTGTGGCCTCACAGTGCCCAGCACAAAAGGACAATCCCTGCCCTGGTCCTGTTGGCCACACTGTTTTTTCCACATGCAGCCAGTGCAGTTCACAACTTGATTAAAATCAGGGAACTAGACTTTTTCACCCTTGCCAATGACAAGACCAGACACTTGAATAATTTAAAATCTTTTTTTCAGAATTTTCACAGGTGAAAAGAGGGTTAAAAATAGCTTTTTTTTCTCCTTATGATAGTTCAAGTTTTGTTTAATGTACACTCTCTGGTCAAACAGATCACATAAAAAAAATTCCATTCACCATCCATTTTTCCTTTACCTTATTTTAGATACCCTGGGGTTTTATGAACTATAACATCCACCGACTAAAAGCTCTGTTTCTTCTTGCTCTCAACATATCCTTTCCCTTTTCTGTCTCTGTGCTCTTACTGAGGCTACAATCTCTGAAATCCAAACAGGATTAATTGCAGGACTAATATCCAGGTCTCATGGACCCATCCGTTCTTCATCCCACACCTCTGTTCTGCTGCCCACGGAGGTGGTGACACAAAGTGGGGACAATTCCCATTCCTGACCTCAGTCCTGGGACACCAGGACAGGTTTTAGGGCTCCACCAGCCAGCAGTGCTGTTCAGCAAATTTTGCAGACCACTGCTTTGCCAGGGAATTAAAAGAGAAAAACACCATGCTGTCAACACCTTGGCAATATCAGCCTTCCCTCAATTACTTTTGCTTACAAATTACTCCTAATTTTGTTCTTTAAAGCTAGTTAAGAGCAAGTGCTGGTAGGATTGATGGGGAACTAACTGCATGATTAAGTAATTACATTTTTAAAGCTTGCCTTACACTACAACTAATGATTTGTCACACGGTAGCAGAAACTCAAGATAATGAATGGGAAATGTTTACAGGTAGTTTGTTTCTTCCAAGTCTTTTATCATATTGTGGCTGGTGCCATATCTGCATATGATTCCCAAAGAAAGAAAATCTATCATATAATCTCAACATTTCTGAGCAATTTGTTAGACCTTTGATCACATGTGCCATTTATTATGGGATTTGTTCTATGATCAGAATTAATTGGTGTTAGAAAAGACTCAATTGGTTATGGATAAAATCATTTTCTGTCAGAAAATAGAGGGTTTCACTAAATTCTAACATACTGTTGATACTCACTAACTCAACAAAATCCAACACATCAAGAATAAATTGGCACTGTTTCAATATTTTCAAATTGAATAATTTTGTCTGTTTTGCTTCAATATGTGAGTCACCTGAAAAAAAAAGGACATTTCAGGTTGTGTATATATGGAATTTTAATAAGGTTGTATTAATTTGCTGAGAGAAAATGCTCCAGCAATTCCACCTTCTAAGACATTTCTGAATTTTTGACTTTTTCTCCTTTTCAATTAGAATCAATAAAAATAAGGCAGTTCTTATCAACAAACGTTTCAGGCTTTTATCAGCTGTAACCATGATCTGATTTGATAGCCAGCTGAATTAATTTGATGAAACGTTGACTATTATTTATAATGTAGAAGCATTTGGAGGCTTCAAATGCAATTTTTCCACATCTGAACAAGGCATGGCATAATTCCTGATGGGCTGGTCCAGAGCCCTGAGATGTCAATGGAAATGCTCCTAAAGACTTCTGTAAACTTGGAATTTGACTCAGAAAGAAAATGGATCTCTCCACCCAGGAAGAAAAGGTGAAGGAAGAGAAAGGGACTCACCCAAGGTCAGACAAAAATATTCTGGTTACCCCCATCAATAGAATCCCAGAATCCCAGAGTGGTTTGGATTGGAAGGGACCTTAAAGCTCATCTTCCACCCCATGACATGGGCTGGGACACCTTCCACTAGACCAGGTTGCTCCAAGACCCTTCCAACCTGTCCTTGAAATTTAAATTCTGGCCTTATTTGAAAAAATCAATTTTAATAAATTCTACTCTTCTATTATATTAACTTGACCTAAATCAAGTTGTTTGAATTTTGGGGATTTTTGTCTTGTTGGTTAGTCTTTAAATCATGTCAAATCACTAAAGCAACAGAATAAGAAATTTTCCATTTGGGGCTCTCTCCAGAGTGTATTTTTCTTATCATCTGTAATTTTTCCTGGGCAAAGTCTGCTTGCTCAGAAAAATAAGAATATGGGATTGGATCTACCCTGGGGCACTTTGGCCACAGAGGAAGGAAGGATTTTAGAATCCTCTTTGCTTTCAAGCTTGGAGAAAAGTTTTGGTGTGTTCTGGTTGAAACCATAGGAGAAGTGGGAGCATTTTTCCTTTCAAGGGCTGCCCCCTCCTCTCACTGCCTTCACTTCAACCCTGCCATCCAACCTGGAGCAGGCAGAGGCAGCAGGGAGGTCGTGACTCATCTCCCATCTCTTGAACTACAGAGTCTTTAGAGTTTGTCCAACATCAGCTCTCCCAGACAGGCTGAATAACCCATGAAAAGATGAGAAGTTTTATGTTTTTATTGTATTCTCAACATGTTTAAACCATTTCTACTCTATGGTGAGGTTGTTTCCGTGAGACACAGGCTAGAGATGCCTGTTCTAGATGAGATTTTATTGCACTTAGAAAGGTGCAAGGAACAGATTGTTCCTGGCCCAGAGAGCTGAAGTGTTTTTCAATGCAGTAAGTCTGCAAAACAATGTGACACAAAATTTAGATATCTTAGGGGATGGTTTTATTTTTATACTCAGATAAAACTGAAAACATTCACTTCTTTCTGTGAAAAGGTAACTGATTTCACTCTTGTAGAAGTATTTAGCTGGAAGAAGTCTCAGCAGGTCTTTGTTGGTGTTATCAGTAGACTAAATAAAATATCAGTCTAAAATAATTTATATAAACCTACCATTCTAGCCAGAAGAAGGTATGTCAATGAAATCCAACAAATATAATTGTTTATGCTAATAATATTGTGAGAAGACATTAAAACTGCTTTGGATGTTGAGCTGAAATGGATGTGCACATGGATTTTTTGCTGCTTTATTTTTCTCCCTTGTATGTTTTAAATTTTTTTCCCTTCCTAGCAGTTACTCTTCCAAACACAAAGGACAACTAAGCTGACATCAAGTAAAGTTAGTATTCTGCTGTCATTCCTCTGGACATCATCTGTGACAGTTGTGCTCGCGGTGATTCGGTCCCTCACACGTCACCGTTTTCATGTCAGCTCTCCGTTTCACGTTGCAGAAATCCCTTCTGTCAGCTCCCATTCAGTTTGATAGGTCATGCTTACACCTGCAAGCTGGGGCAGTGCCTCCCTGACAGGATCTGTCACAGCACAGCAGTCACCACGCTCAGCCAAACAGCAACTTCACTCAGCGGCAAGTTTGTTGTGATGACTTTTAGGATTTGAGCTTTTCTATTATTTTTTTTTTTTATTTCTTTATTTTTTTCCCCCCTTTTGCTTCTCCCTCCTCTCTGCCAGTGACATACACTGGGAACTACAGGAGAAATGACAACTTTCATCACTGGGAGAAAGCAGAATTTTCTGGCAAATCCAGGCCAAGAGGATGGTTTCCTTTTCCTGCCTTCTCTGTGCCAAGCCCATTACAGGATGTCAATACAGCTAAAACATTCCTTGGATGTCCAAATCTCATGAATCATTTAAAGACATGCCCCTGTATTTCTAAGCCATGCAGCTCGAGGAACCATTAAAATTAGAGATGGAAAAAGCCTCTGAGGTCAGCGCTCTGTCCACTCCTGACAACTCAGGATTGCTCTCTATGCACCGATGGGAATGTCCTCCAGTCCTCTGTCCACTCACATTCAGCTGTGGGATGCCACTGGATTTTCAATTACTCCTACAGATATCACTCTTGGAAAATCTCCATCATTATTCAATCCCCATTCTCTATTTTATCCTACAACAGGTTTTGGTAGGTTCTTGGACCAGTGGAAGCTGCACAAATTAGAAGAGGAGGAAGAGGTATGAGATCCAGGACTTGGCTTCTTCACTTTTTCCTAAATGGAGTAATTTTATTAAAGCAAAGAATGTGTCTCCTCCTTCACAGGGCACCTTTCTCCAGGAGCACCTCTCCAGATGTGTTTCCCCTAATGCCATATTCCATGGGTCTCCTTCATTTCTCTCCATATTTCTCCAAACACTTTCCTCATCTATCTCTGTCGATCTCCCCCACACCTCCTGTGGGGCTATGAGCAACCAGATCTAGTTGAAGATATTGCTTATTGCAGGGGGGTTGGGCTAGATGACCTTTAATGGCCCCTTCCACAAAAAAGCATTCTATGATTCCATGATCTTATGTTTATGTGTATTAATTTTGTTCCTTCTTTCTGTTAATTTCTGGATTGTGAATTTTTTGGGGCAAAGATTTTCCCTTATAGATCCAATGTAGAGATAACCAAGAGAGGTGGTGTGAAGTCTGGAAACTCCTCTGCCCTGCCTGCCTATTAACAGTTAAACCTTATTGCATCATCCTGCCCCAATTGCAAAAATCTTCAGGCTCAAATCCTTGTTTTGTACAAATCTGTGTGTTTGGAATTCTGCAGCTGACATTTCTTCTTCCAATGGCTTCTTGTGAATTTGTCTCTTGTGCACATTCTTCAGTCTCCCTCATCATCCTCAGCACAAAGATTAGCAATGCAAACCTGAGTGAAAATATCTTTCCAATTTTATTCTACAATCTAAAAGACAAAACTTGGGCAAAAAAAGGGGAAATCAAATGTTGGAGATAAGGTAATATTAAAAACCTGAGCTGAGTTTAATGTCTGTTAGCTCTGCATGATGAAGATGTAGCTTCTCTGTACATCTCGACATTTTTGGCAGACTGTGACACATTTCATAGGAAATCCCAGTGCTGAAGTGCTATAAAAATACAGGCACACAGAGCAGTGAAACACCTCCAGAAGAGATAAACAACGAGGGGGAAATAACATTTTCCTTTCACCGGGAATTTTATCTTCCAGAAAAGAAATAATTCTTTGGGCTTTTACCAAGTGATTTTTCAATTTCAGTGTATAATTTCTTTATTTACCATTACACTGATTATCCATACTTAGACTAATGATCAAATAGCTCTCAAGCCCAAGATATTTGGCTAAGGCAGCCCGCAGGATTTTTCTTTTCCTTTTCAGTTCTTTTTTTTCCCCCTTTTATTCCAAATTTTTAGGGTGATTATAGGGTGTGTAAGATCGTTAAAGGATTGGCAGCAAGCACAAAACTCAAATCTTTTATCCAGAGGCTAGAGGAAATGTGAGTTGCCAACATGCAATTCCTTCATTGTCCCACCAGTGTCCTGAATTAATGGAGGAATCATGCTCTCACTCCACTGAGGGAAGAATTTAGGCTTCTCTGCTTCCCAGAGACTCAGTTTAGGATGAGAACTATCATATATTTAGGAGAGAAATCATATATTGAAATCAAAATATTTGATTAGTATTAATAAACCTTAATTCTAGAAAAGCGAAAAAGCTGCAGTAAGAAGCAGTTTTGGCATGTTTTTTTATTATTATTATTATTCCTTATAGTCAGGATTAACTTGAAGGAAAGTTGCTGCATAATCATCTGAGGAGCTGCTGAACTTTAAATCAATAGACAAATCAGGATCCTGCTTTCTCATACAGGAGATGCTGGGACAGAGCCATGCTGAAATTTAGGTTTTCTTTTTCCTTTCCCCTTAAGACCAATTCATGAACAAAAGGAGCCAGAATGAGAGATATTAAATTTACTATCTAAGTTTAAATAACTACAGCTTGAGCAGCTGAAAAGCAAGTTTCCTGGAGCAGCCATGGGAGTGGATCCCTGTCTGGAGACCAGGGAGTTATTTAATGTCTGTATCTGCTGGTCATTAGCTGATAAATGCACATTATTCATAGGTTTAATTTTTAGTATGGTCACCACCTTTACAAGGTTACATGTCATTTTTGTTTGCATTTTTTTCACTTTATTTAATAAAATAAATAATGAAAAAGCTAAAATTTGACAGAATGAAGACCACACACACACAGCTTTGGAGAAACAGCGGAATTATTGTTCTCTCCTTCCAACACTTTGAGGTCTTCCTTCTCTCATTAATATCAGAAATTACTCTGAAAGTCTGAAAAAAAAAAAAATCACCTTAAAGTGGGGGAGTCCTGGATTTGAGTTTCCATTCTTCTTTGGAAATAATCTGTTTATAATCTCATTCCCAGTGTTTAGAAGATACTTGCCACCAGTTTAGCACTCCAGTCACCTGGACTTGTCCTTAACTGCTCTCCTGAAGCACTTTAAATCATATTCTCAAAAATAAAAGCCTGGATGTGTCTGTATGCAGACAAATTGTTTTTTACAAAATATAGAGTTTTGTATTTGTGATTGAAGAATCTTAAATTTAAAACTAAAAAAAAAAACAAACCTAGGGGACAGAAAGCTAATCAGTATCTTTAATATTGGGGGAAAATTTTGTTCTGTTGCCCCAGCCAAAGGATGAGCCAGGCTGTCTCTTCTGAAATAATCTGCATTTGAGAGCTGACTATGGCTCAGTTCTGCACTTTTCCCTGGCAAAGATCCATGCAGGTGTCACAGGAAACCCCACCTGAAAAGAGAGCACAGGACATACCTGTTACCCAGCCAGAATCCAGGCACAAGTTACCAAAGGTGCTTTTGTCCACTTATCTTTTTTTAAAAAAGTGGAACTTCCTTCTCTTTCATCTTGGAGTTTTTCTGGTTTGATCAATTAAGAATGTCTTGACTCTTTTTTTCTTTCTTCCCCCTCACTGTACCCTTGTTTTCCAGGATCATGAAGGAAGGGTCACACTGTGGGTAGTTCTGATTTATTCATTTTCTTTTCATAAAACCTTCTATGTCTTCCCCATTTTCAGGTTGAGTGAGTGCTGAAAGAGAAGTTTGGACAAAAAAAGGTGAAAAATTATATAAAAATCTTTTTTTGTGTGTGTGTTTTGGCTAACAGATAAAGACAGACATTGAACTTCTATAAAGAAATCTAAAGACTATATTAAAATCAGTGTTAAGAATTACCACCAGCAGCCAGTTCTGTAATCTGTCCCCATTAAGAAATTTAAACTGATGGACTAAATTTTAAATCACTGTTTATTGAGGTTTTCAGGCCACACATCCCTTATGAAGTTCATCTGAACTTCCACTAGCTGCAATACAAGGTACCAAACAGAAAAAAAAAAAATTGTTGAATTGCAGGATAATTCATTTTGAAAAAGATCTCTGAGAACACCAACTCTGATCATCAACCCAGCACCACCTTGTTCACACTAAACAATTTTCCCAAATGCTACATCCATATGTTTTTTGAACACTTCCATGGATGGTGACTCCACCACTTCCCTGGCCACCATTGTTTCTGCTGAAGCTCCCTCTGGAGAGGAAAGGAGTTTTTCAAGGAAACGGGGAAAGAAATAAAAGAAGATGGGATTTTTGGTTGTTGTTTTTAATGAAAACCAAATTTTCCAGGGTCATCCCTACACTCCAGGCCCTCCTGCATCCCCTATCTCTGCTGGTCTCTTTTGCCTAAATGACTATGGATGGCCCATGTGCTACTTACCCTGTGTTGCTTGCAAACAGCCTTTCCTCCAACCCAACCCTCAGCAATTTGTCACAGATGTCTGTTCAAACACAGAAAAATCAGCTCCTCAGATCTCAGCTGACGCCTTAAACTGTCTAGGAATTGGTGTCTCCTGCTCTGTCTCACACGAGTGTTGTTTGCCTTTCCAGTTATTGGATACATGTGGGTTTTTGTAAAGCATCCCACGTTCTTTCTGGGACACTGTTCCAACACCAGCGGTTTTCCTGGCAGCCCCCAAGCCCTGTGCCCTCCTCCCCTAACCCTGTCTGGCCCCGCTGCCCTTCGGTGCCAGGGTGTCAAGTGGTGCATGGATGTGGAGGGAGGCAGGTGGTGCCGGTGCTGACCCAGGGGAGCTCCTTCCTGGAGAGCTCCTGCTGCTAAAAAACCCAGCACTGCCTGAAACCCACCCCCTCCAGCAAGGGTCTGATTCCACTTGTGAGCAGGAACCATGCCATTCTAACAGATGGGCTCCGGTGCAAACAGCCAAGAAAACATGTATATTCATAAAAAAAACCCGAAAAAATTAAAAAAAAAAAAAAATAGGTACTGAGGGCATGAATGCCAGCCAAAAACATCAACATCTCTCCATGTCTTCTCTTGAGCGTACAAATCCATGGTTAAGGGGATGTGTGGGCGCTGAGCTGAATTCATTAAAAAAAATTAAAACAAAATGCCTGGCCACGTAGAAAGAGATTTCAGAGCATTAGGAAATGGGCAAGGTGCCCTGAGAGAGAGGAAAACGGAAAGAGAAAAGTAGCATTAGGGAATAAGCTGAGCCAGAAAAATGCATGGGGTCTGTCTGGTAATTCCCAGAGCCTGTGACTTGTCTGGTCATGAATTTGGTTGGGGACAGGGAGGAGAGGGAGGTACAGCCCTGTCTCTGGGGCTTTATACTTTTTCCCATTCAATTTATTTTTCCTTTAGTAGGCCAGAATTAAAACAAGGAAACAAAACACTCAAACCCAAGACTTTTAGGCTGATCTAATATTTAGGACTCACACAGTTCTGTTCTTCAGGTCCTGGTGGATTTTGGTCAGGGAACTGTGAGGTCATGAGTGAGAAGGTCAAGAAGAACAGATGAGATTGAACTGAGACTATTAATTAAATTAATTAAAAAAAAAACCTTATTAATTATTTTTTTATTTTTTTAAATAAATGTATTAATTAAAAACGGATTTTGAGCACAGATGAGGAACTCATCTTACATGGAAGACCATCTGGGAAGCTTTTCCTAACACCAAATAGCCACAACAGGCCAGCATAAACCAGGTCTAAGTGTGAGAAAGCCAGGAATTTTCTAAGCCTACCATCATGGAAAATATTTTACTTAAGGTGCACATGGTGGAGACCAGGTTCATTGAGGCTGCTGAGATGGAGAGAGGGCCTGATCAAGTGGAAACTCATTAATTTCTCTTGCACATCCCATCTTTGCTGGCAACATAAGGAGCAAATCAACCTGTTCCTCTCCTTTCCTTACCAGCAACACACAGACTCTCAAAGTTTGGAAAAAACTCCTAACACTACAAAGAGGAGACTTTAAACTCAGTTTTACTCAGCCCTTTATCCCCACAAGAGGGTAAAACCTTTCAGGAGGGTGGCACAACCCTCAGAACCAGCACAGAGGCATTAAATATCTGTTCTGGAGTTTGGAACTGCACTCAGATTTTCTTCTTTTTTGAAGATTTTGCTGTTCCTATAACAATAGGATGGTGTGGGATAGGCCTGTGCTTTTGAAACTGTTCCAGCTCACACAAAACAGTTAAAGAAAGGCCTGCGACCCAGCTCTCTCATGGCACTCTGCTAATGTAAGAGCTATGGCTTTATATTCCTTAAGTTAATTCATATTTCATTGCCTTATGAAAAGCTGAATTAATTCAGCTTTATGCTGAAATGTGAGGGAAGTCTACATTAAAAGGCACCATGGGCCAATTCAGAAAGTATTAGGACCTAAACCTTTTCCTATATCACTATGTGGTTTTCAAAGGAAACAAGGAGTCAACAAGGAAGTTAGAGGAATATGAGGTAGTGTTCTGGGCTCAGGAGAGTACTAAAGAGAAACATCTTCTAAGATCTCGAGTTCCTATAAGCTGAAATAAAAGGAGTAGAACAAATGTTCTCTGAAAATGCCACCAGACATAACACACACCAAGGTCTCTAAAAATCTCAGTCTGAACAACTTGCATGGTCCAGGGAAGATCTGGAATGAGATGTTCTCTTAAGATCCTTACAAACCAAATTATCCCCTGATTCTGTTTTGTTATTCTAAAGCAATCCAGGAATTTTGGCACATGTCCTGATGTTAGGTAAATCACAATTCCAAAACCTGGTGTCAGAGGGCAAGAACCTGTGCACCCACAGTCAATGAGCCAGGAGATTCTCTGATGCAGGGAACAGATGAGGTAGACAGTGGAAAAAAGGTAGAAAAGGGACTAGAAAATGTAGGAATAAATGGAGAAAAGTGAGAAATAAAGGCTTCAGGGAGACCTTACAGAAAACTTCCGTGACCTAGAGGGAGAGAGCTGGAGATGGACTTTCCACAAGGTTATGGAGTGACAGAACAAGGGGAATGGCCTTAACCTGAAGAATGCTACACTTAGATTAAGTCTTAAGAAGAAATTCTTCCCTGTGAGGGTGGTGAGGCCCTGGCACAGGGATATCAGATGATTCCCTATGCCCAGGGATGGTGTGGCTGTCCCTGGATCCCTGGAAGTGTCCAAGGTCAGGCTGGATGGGGCTTGGAGCAACCTGGAAACAGATGATTTTTAAGGTTCCTTCCAACCCAAACCATTTTGTGATTCTGTGACTATAAGTAATTCTCAGGGTTCTGTCAGTGCTCTGCATAGATTCTGAGCTTCCAAAGCTCCTCTCTGTTCAGCAAAATCTGTTGACTTCTCCAAGTCTTTGATCCTTAACCTGTGTGCAGACACATCAGTGCAAATCTTTGTTCTTTTCTTTCAATGAGCTCAAAATCCACTATTGTTCATGGTGCTAGAAGTTAATGCTCCCTCCCTGCTGTGCAGCAGTTATTATTATTATTATCATCATTATTCCCACTGTTACCTCGCTTCTTCTAACAAATAACAATAATAAAAAAATGATGATATAAAAAAAAAATAAATTCGGATTCTGCCCTTTCTAATTACAAATCACCACCTGTGGTAAAATTATTGAAAAACAGATGAGCATTTCATTGCAGCAATAGCCTTAAAACAAGCAGCAGTTCCAACTGCCAGTGTGATGTATAGACACGGCGCAGGGCAGATGAGGGATTAATTAGGTCTGTCCCTGCACATTGCCAGGGGAGCACTTCTGTAGAGGTGATTGAAAACTAGAAAGAGTGGCATTAGTCTTCATTGTTGGTTAAAGGCAACAAAAATAAAGATGCAATTGAGTTGACAAAGCTTCCAGGTATGTGGCTGAGTCATTTGGAGGTGTCAAAATGATCAAACCATAATTAATTAGCTAAAGTGCTATATTTAATTCTTCAACTTTAATGAAGATTTCTGCAGCCGAAAACAAACGCCGGCACCATTTGTTTGTGAAGGGAAGGAGAGGAGTGCACAAAGTGGATGATGCCAAAATTTAATGGTGCCTTTATAATCAAGCCCATGTTCTTAATCTTATTGTCATTTTCTGTACAGACATAGAAACACAGTGCTGTTGTATGCATTCGTATTAGGACTGCAATTAGAAGACTAGAAGTGACAGGGAAACCGAATGTTTATTATTTCCAGGCAATAAAACAGAATAAAGACAAAAAAATCTTATTTTTTTTTTTAAATATTGGCCTCCAGGGTTGACACTGTGAAGACACACAAGACCTCAATGGCAGGTAGTCTAAGTCTGTATCTCAGGAATTTAATGCAGCTTGTTCCAAAGGAAAGAAACTTGAGATTTATGAGTAAAGAAAAGCAAGAGCAAAATGTGAGTTTTGCTCCCAGCTCTGCCACAGCTGAGGACACCTTGGATTTAGGCTGAGGGAAGGTCTGCCTGAAACACTCAGGCAGCTCTCTCTGGGTATACACCAGTTCTGAACACGGAAATGTTTCTTTCTCTTTAGCTTCTTCACTTGCCACTACAACCTCTAATGCATGCTGCTCCTATCAGGTCCTTAGACCTGCAGAGACACCCCAACATGTTCTGTGTCATATTCCCATCACACCACATGAACACAGACACCAAGAGCTCTGGGACAGACGTTCTCCCAATTCTCCCATCCCATACTCATTCAAACACACACACAGGCTGATGCATATATGTGCTGCCCAAACTGAAATCCCTTTTCCAGGGATTTTGCAATTGTTGCAGGATTGCAGGATTTACACAGGAGTGGCTGTTCTTTGGTTTCAAGAGGGCCAGAACACCTAGTCTATAGAGACAGGCTGAGGAGGTTGAGGGACATGCTCCAGGGAGACCTTAGATCCCCTTCCAGCACCTAAAGGGGTTCCAAGAGAGATGGAGAGGGCTTGAGGAAAGGGCCTGGAGTAACAGGATTCTTCTGTGGCTGGGATAAGCTGTATGGCACAATCTGCACAATATTGTGGTGTTCAACAACTCATTCCTGCTGCTGGCATCCCCAACCTTGTAGAAACCAGAAAGGTGGGAAGATTCCTTGTTCCACCAAGTAATTCCAGGATTAGCTGACAGTCAAGGCCTTAGCAGGAAGGCCGGCTGATGTATTGTTTCATCTACAGCATAAAATGTAAGCAATGTTTCCCTCTTACCCAGCAGCTGTTACCTCTACCATAAGCTGTTAAAACTCCCTCATTATTCCATGCAGCCAGGCCAGGCCCATTTCCTGTGCAGTTGTCATCTCCATAATATATTATGACATTACAGACTTTATTAGTATATTTGCTGTGCCTTTTTATTTTTTACTGGCTAATGGGCTGTTTGCTTACACCATATTTGCTTAGTCTTTCAGAGCTCAGCCTATAAAATGGCCAAACGTGATCCCATCTGGAAGCCATTAAAGATCAATAGAGATGGAATCTGAAGAAGAAAGAATGGTGGGGGGGAAAAAAAAAAAAAAAAGGGAAAAATCTACTATCAAAACAATTGTGAATAAAAACCTGTCAGCTTCTGTTCTCAAATCCGGATGTGCTAAAGCTCATCACAATTCCAACGTGACAAAAAGCACCATGGTCTTGTTAACATCAGGAACAACTAATCTAGTTTAAAGGAATCATAAATATGATTAAGCCCATGGTTCCCTTGATTCTTTGGGAAAATGGAAACCTTTCTAGCACACGTTGCATTCCTCTGAAGTGCCGGGCTCTTTGTGGGGAAACAGCTCAGAGGACAAACTGCTCCAGTGACAGAAATACAGAAATACGAGTTATGGTGGCATGTCTCTCTGCCGCTTTCATGGTGATGTCAAAACACCTGCAGAGGTTAACATGACAAGTTTGTGTCCAAAATGAGGAAATTTCGTTGTGAAATGCACATTATGGCAACCACACATGTAAAACAGTGTCTGGCTCCAAAAGAATATTAACTCGGTACCTTCAGTACTTAAATATTTTGACAAATACACAGGTCTAGGAAGGTTTTGAAGAGCTCCTGCAGTACATGAGGTGCTTGGCTCCAATGAGACAGTCACCCTATAGAAAAGAAGAGACAATTTGAGGTTTTGCAGGAGCAAGGAGGATTGTGAACTCTGTTCTTTCACAGGCTCATCATTGACCCAGAGCAAAAACCAGCCCTGAGCACTGCAGCCAGTGAGGGAGATGTGCTCAGGGCTGGCATTTGCCTGTGATGTGGGCACTAAATGTTTCATCCAGTGTGAAGAGGCATGTGTTTGTTCTGGCCATGTCTCAATCTCTGGTTCCTGGGGACTTGGAATGGTGAAATTGGAGGTGCCCACCCTCACCTGGCTGTGTTCCCCTCTGCCCCCACACACCTACAGCAGATCTGTGTCTGCTTTAATCACTTTTCAGTCACTGAGAGGAGCAGACATTTCCAGGGTTTGGCCCATCTGACCTGCTTTAGAAACATGCCTGGGGATGAGATAAACTGCATCCCAGAAGGACCTTTTCCCTCCTGCCTCTCTGAAGGTGGTTTGGATGATTAGGGCAGATGTAAATCCCTGCTCTGGTGACAGGTGACACCCAGCCAGCACCCATGTGAGCAGTGGCTACAGCTACACTAGAAACTAAACACTGCTAGATCCTGAGCTAATGATCACCATCCACCTCTGATCACATGGTTTATTCCTCTAAACTAATAACAAGTCTGGCTACTGCCAGAATATCTGCTAAGGTGTTCTTCAGCCAGAGAGCAGATGCCTAAATCTGTCCCTAGCTTGGAGATCTGAGGGTCTGTGTGGGAGAAAAGACATTTGCCCAGAGTTCAGGACTCACCCTGTTGCTGAAATGTTTGTTCCAGGGAGTTTTCTCTCAGTGAGGACTCCAGAGAGGCTTGGAGTGATTAACTTCAGCCTTTAGAAGAGGAGGGTCTGGGAGACCCTTGTCTGTGTGTTCAGCTGCACAATATGGCAGAATAAATTATAAATATCATGGAATCGCAGAATGGTTTGGGTTTGAAGAGATCTCAAATAAGAAACCTGAAATTTTATACCTAAAATTTGGTAATTAAAGGATAAGATTTTCTATTGATTATTGCCTGTAAAAAAAAAAAGGAAAGAGAGGTCTAAATGACCACTTTAAACAACTCAAGTTTTTAGCTAGAGCTGAAGAAAACCCTCCTTTGCACTGGACACACAAGCTGTGTTAGGGTTAAGATATTTTTGAAGTGAATTGGAGACAGTGTAATGTGCATTTAAAATCATTATACTCATAAAATTCAAAGGTTGTACTTGATGATCTTCATCTTCTCCTACCTTAAACATTCTATGATTCTATTCTGTGGTCTGCTCAGGAAGACATAGGATTCAAAGGGTTATGACAAGGCAGGATCACACTTAAAAATGGGAAAAAAGTTCAGGAGATTCATGTGTCAGTGCTTAGGTACCAAAGCACTGGGCACTTTAGGCAGGAAAAGCAGATAACCACTAGATTTCACAGGAAATTCTTTGGTAGCTGAGGCCACCAAAGTGAGATAAAAGGAAGCATGTGGGAACATTTGGGATTTGGCAGCACCAGGAGAAGCAACACACATTTTAAAAATACTGCCCCTCAATGGGAGAAAATGTATTTCTATTAAGGGACCAGAATTGCTCTACGCCTGCTGGAATTTTTGCTTGTGCACAGGAATTTAGCTCCAGGTTCATGTCTGTCACTAAAATTGACAACTGCCTATGGCTCTCTACAATTGAAACGTAGATCTTAAATTTCACATCATTATCCAAATAAAATATATCTGCCAAGGGGGACTGGTATTACACAGTTAGAGAACTGTGATACCAGTTGTCTGATTAACATATTGAGAGGAATATAAGAATTTCTCACCTATTTTCCAGAGGGAGACTAACTGGGGAGCTTGTGGTAAAGAGACTAATTGAACATCCTCCCTCTGCTCACTGCGGAGATGCCCAGAAATATGTGTGCTCTGTGTAAGCAGGTTTTCCCTCTGCATATTACATTTGATTTTTAGGACAGTAAGGAACAATTTTTTATTTTTTATTTTTTTCTCTCTTTTACTAAAAAAAGAGTTATCCAAATTTTCTTGTTGAAAAGTGTATGACTTTCCACAGAAAGGTTTCTCATGGCTGCATAAAAGAGCAAAGAGATTAAACAGAGAAGTTGCTTATGGAATGAAGAAGTTCTTTTTCAGGAGATATCAATGAAGCAGAGATCAGAGAAAACCTGTCCAAGCTTCATTCGGACAATGATTTATTAATAGCTGAGACAGATGTGAATTTACACATTACAGACAGAGTCCAGTTCAGACCTGGATCCACATTTCGTGTGTGACTGAGGTCAGAATTTTGGATCAGTTCATCAAAGCAGCTGACCAGGGAGGATGCTTCAGAACCAAACCTTCCTCTGAAGTTCTTCCAGGGTTTCAGTCTGATATGTTTGTGACATATCAGAGAGAGCCGCTTTCATCTCTTCTGTTTTGCCAGGACTTAAGAAATAGAAAACTGGGCCTGAGAACTCAGACACAGAGGAGAGTGTTGCTGTGAGTCAGCTGAGCCACAGTAGGAGATTCTGTGCACATTCTTAGCCCATGACATATTTGAACTAATGAGAATCATGTTACCTTCTAGAGAAATAAGTTAAAGCTGGCACAAATTACCTGCAGAATTGCCACAGATGAAAAATATGCCCACAGACCATTGACACCCATGAGCTGATGTATCATCCCTTGTATCTCACTTGGAGCCAAATGGATCCATTCCAGGTTTATTCTACCTTGGACAGTAAATACAATTTGACCCATACCAGGCCTGTGCAGGTATACAGCTCTTCTACTTTCAACCTTCTAAAAACTACAGGCTGCCACAAAAAGACTGCAGCCAGTAGGTCAAAAGAAGGGATTACTTCCCATTCTTTCCCACTTTTTGGCTCTCATGAATAGTCTGAATATTCTGCTTCCAGTCATCTGAATAGTCTGCCCAATTCTGTGCTTCTTTGTGGAAGAGAGAGATTGAAAACTGGAGAACGTCCAAGAACTACTGTTAATACAGTAACAGAGCTGAAACATGTGGAGATGTATGAAAGGATGTGGAGAGAAATGTTTTTATCTTGAGAACAGAAAGCTAAATGGGATTCTGGTTGTTGCTTTTGACTATCCAAGGTGGAGTTTTTGAGAAACTACTAAGTCTTATTTTTTTTTTCCTTGGAGGTGTTAAGATTCTCCTCCTTGCTTCTTTTTGAAGATAGGAGTGACATTTGCTTTCTAAAAGTCCTCAGGAGCCTTCCAGAACTGCTGTCACCTTTCAAAGAGAACTCAAAGTGTCTTTGCAATCCATGACCTTGTCCAGATACCTCAGCCCTCATGTGTGCATCCCATCAGCTCCTATGGGCATGTGTCTGTTCAGTCTAAGTGTTCCCAAATCTGATCCTCCTCCACTGAAGTTGAGTCTTCCTTACTTTGGAATTTCCCCTGCTCTTGGGGCCCTGAGATTTATGACAGTCTGATTTGTAAATACAGATGGAGAAGGTATAGAGTACTTCATCTTTTCTAGTGTTCTTTGTCACCAGGTCCCCAGTGCCACTCAAAAGCAAACCAAAATTCCATCTGGGCTTCCTTTTGCTCCCTATGTGCTTGAAGAAATTTTTCCTGTTGCACTTCACCTGTGAAATTCAGCTCCAGGTGGATTTTTGCTTTACTACCCTTGTCCCTGCACTTGGACAATGTCACTTGTCCTACGTCACCCCTTCACCTCACCCTGCTTCTAGCTTTTGCATGCTTCTTTCTGAGGTGTTCTGAGCCTTCATTTTGAGGTTTTTTGGGAGCTCCTTGTTCATCCATGCAGGTCTTCTGCCACCTTAAGGGTGGAATACTTTCAGTTGGAAGGGACCTGTAATGATTATCTAGTCCACCTAGGCATTGGAGATGAAGTTCAAACATGTTGTTTGGTATTGTCCAAATACCTCTTAAACCCTGACAGACTGGAATATCAGCAACTTCTCCATGTTTGATCACCCTCTAGATAAAGAAATGCTTCCTAATTCCCAGTCTAAAACTACCCTGGTGCAACATGAACCATTCCCAGGAGTCCCATCTCTGGATAGCTGGGAGGAGAGATCACACAAAAGAAAAAGTAACTGGATGAGAATGTCCAAAACTGTGCTGAGTCAGGAAGTCTGAGTGATTACTCAGTCAAAACAAGAAACACAGGAATAAAGTGGACAATCAATGAACAAGTCTTGCTTTTGTGTACTGCATTGGTCAGACTGACCTCAGTCCACCATAGCTTGTTTACATTACCTGTCTCTTAGAGGGATGCTCTAAATTGGATGGGGCTCAGAGAAAGGTCTAACAGGGGCATAATTAAGAGGCTCATTTTGTCTAATGATCTGCAAAGAGGACTGCAGGAAGGTTTTAATTTAAAATGTGTCTTTTAAATAAAATAAGAGGTTTTAAGTAAACTGTTATTGTAACAGAGAAAAATATTGGAGAAATCTAGGTAGGAAGATGCTGAAGTTAGAAAAGGGAAAAACAAGAAGAGAGCTCCAGTGGCCAAGACACAACATAAACATCAAAAGGGTGCCATGAATGCCTCCATTTTTGTTATTTTCATATAAAGAAAGACTAGCTCACCAAGGGATATGATTTAGCCAGAAATGGATAATTAGCTCAAAACAGATGTTAATAGGTAAAACTTTATCACCTGTTTTACACAGAAAATTAGATTCAACAATCAAATGTGGGTTCTTTTTTCTCTCTGGCTATAAAAATATGTGATTGCTTCCAGAGTCAGAACAGTGCTCATATAAGGTGATTTCATGTAGTTTGCAGAGGAAAGGCATTGGAAAATGAGTAGGCACAGGAAAACTTGCCATTAGAGAAGCTCCAATAATGAGCTACTCATGTCCTGCAGGAGGCTGTAGTTTCCTTGGGAAAAGGAATATCTCAATATTTATAAAACAGAACCTATCACCATGTTTTCTGAGACCTTGGCAAATGAATAGAGGTCCTGATTTCTAGTGGTGCCAAAAGCCCAAGAGAGGCCCTTGTGGTCTTTTAACTTGGTTGCTTTGCACGAAGAGGCACATCCACAGCCACAAGATGATGAGAACATTGTGCAGCTTTGTGAGCCAAGAAAGAGAGTTTAATACTGTTGTCTATTCTGCATAGTAATTCTAGAAAATGTTGCTTTGTGGTTTCTCTTGGTCATTTGGGTCTCCTTCTTTTATGTTCTAATTAGAATAAGAAAAGAAGTAATGGCAAAGGCAAATGCAAAGAGAGAAAAATGTTCTGTTATGCTGAGCCACTTTTCATGATAATTTAGTCTCAGAAGGAGTAATTTCCAGGCAGAGGCACAGCAAATCCTGAGTGACTAGGAGATTTTGATTCACTGCTATTTATCTTCTGCACCAGAAGGACACAACTGTGGTTGGACACTCAGTGTCAAAATGCTTAACAAATTATTCTGATGTTTTTAATCTCTTCAACAGCTTCTTCATCTTTCAGCACTTCATTCTGTAGGGAAGAATCAGGAATTTTTCCCATCTGTTGTGAAAGTGAAATGATTTTAACCTGCAAATTATTTTAGACTGTGTGGAAGAAAAGAGATTGTGATCTGCTGTTAATGTGCCAGTATTTGACATTTCCTCCTTGTCCCAGGATACTTTATAAGGTATTATTATTATTATTATTATTATTATTATTATTATTATTATTATTATTATTATTATTATTATTATTATTACTTTAAACTATGGAATGGAATCTTGAATATGTTTGCAAATAGTAATAAAACTAGATAGGCTTATGAATCAAAAAAATAATAGTGTTTAGCACGTAACAAGCATTTTAGCAGTTGGGGTTGGAACTGGAAGATCTTAAAAGTCCCTTCCAACCCAAACCACTCTGTGATTCTATGATACAAGTGTCCACATCTTACAAAGAAAAAAGAGACATCCTCAAAAATGTGAATTCTGTGCCACAAAATTCCAGGGGCAACAGCAGGTCAAAATCAAAATGTAATGATCATTTAATAAATCAAAATCAAAATGTTATCTATTTTGAGGTATCTATAATGAAGGTCTGAATCTTCCACATATGAGTGCAACTCCAAAGATTCTCACTGTACATAGAGGATTAGTACAGACTAAAACTCTACCTAATGGGAAAATGAAATACTAAAAATTATTTGTTTGGGTTTTACTTTTTACTATATTGCAACTTTGTGCTATAGAATCTTCTGGAGCATGTGCAGGAATGTAGAAGAACGTTAATAATCAACTAAATAATGTATCTAAAATAAGTATCTCCTGACAAATGAAAGAACATTACAATTTTCAGATCTGGAGCTAAAAGGGAAACTCAAACCCACCAGAATCAGTCAGAATTTTTCAGTGTAGAAAAAAGAAGCCCCTAGATGCTGCTATTATGGCTCATTCCAGGAAAATAGGCAGCACCTCCCTGTCCTTTCTGAGGACCTATTAGAGATTACTTGCAGATTCTATGGCATTAGGGCATGTACAGGTGGAAATTATCCATGCTTTGAAGACCCACCATTTTTTAGCTTTGGTGATTATTTCTCTGAGAGGTTTTAGACTTGGTCTTAGAAAGATCAGTCAGGGCGGACAAAAACTCCTCAGGGATGACATGAGCAGTTGTACCTCTCATCCTACAAATGATTCACAGGAAGAAATCTATTTGTTAAATATTGAATGTTTTATCTTTCTCTCTTTTTTTTTTTTCTGAGGGTGTGAATGATGATTTTCCCTCTTTCCCTTCTGTAAGCCAGTATTCTGGAAGTTGGCTCCAATTGAAATGCCAGGGGAAAAGCATCCTACAACTTGGGATATTGCACTATATCATCTCTTATTTTAAAAAAGAAAATTCATTGGTTGTTAGGAGCCAAACTGCTTATCCCAGCTCGAGGACACTTTCTCTTAGAAGTTTTTTCCTCTAAGCCAGGTCCTCAGCTGGTATAAATCTGAGAGGTCTGTTTAAATTAATATAGTTACACAGATTTACATGATCCAACTGCTTGATTTCAACTAAACTGCTCCTGTCAGAAGGCAATTTTTGGTCTAAGGTTATAAATCCACACTGAGGCAAGTAGAGAAAATTCAGAACTGATCATTCTTTTTATTTTTTTCTTTTTTCTTTTTATATTCATGTGCAGGGAAGGAAAAGAAAACAGAATCAAATGAGATCTACAATTAAACGTACAAAGTCCACGAGGAGATTTACAAAAAGAAATGAGTGAGATGGTTAGAAAGAGAAACAGAGCACATATTGAAACTCTGTGCCCTATTTGCTGAATGTAGCCTTTGTCAAGCCTGATGGATCAGAAAAGAACTGGAAGCTGCAGTGCTCTGTTTATCCAAAAATAAAATATTGCATAGGTCAAGCAAGCACAATGCAATTCCTCCTCCCTTTCACTGGATCTCAGCCTTGACCTGAAAAGCCAATTCTCTAATGTGCTGAAAGCCTTTCAGGTCCCCACTGCAGGAAGGGACTGACAGCTTTCCTGAGCTATGCCAGGAATAAGATAGATGTACAAAAATTAATCAAGATCCAATTTAGCAAGAGCTTGAGCATACATGCAACTCCCTTTACCCTCCAAACTAGGCACTCACTTATACAAATTACTAAATTAGTGTGAATTAGAAAAAAAAAATCCCAAACTGAGAGGAATCTTGTGGGAGAAGTTTTCCAGTTACATTATGCAGGAATATAGCCAAAATTAATTTGAATCAGTTTTATCCTCTCCTGTCCTTTTTAAACATCTATAAAAACTGAAAAAAATACTCCTTCAGCAGTGGGGGAAAAAATAAAATTAAGTTTAAAACCTCTGACAATCAGCAGGGTCCTCACTTTTATCAAAAATCATGTATGTGTATATGTATATTTAGTGAAAGATCAGCAAATGCTGGAGCCAAACTGGCCCATTTTTAACTCATAACAAATTTCCAAGTAATTTATAACCTTCTGATGTCAAAAGAAATTCACATGGATCAGGAAACCTTGCTGAGACCATCTCACTCACTTTTCTTAGATATGTTTACAGTTATCTTGCCAGAACACATGGTTATTCATTCATTCTTGTCTGATCAAACTCAGTTTCAATCTGACCTTCAGAATAAGAGGCTGATACATCCCTTCCATCCAGGACTCTGAAATCCCTGCTCTCCCAGAAAACTGGCAAGCAGAGAGGATGCTGCCAACAGGTGAATCTCAAAAGTTTCAGAACTTCCTTCAGGCAAATCTTCAAAAAACCCAATTCATCTAAAAATTAGGTACAAACACAGCAGTGAGTCCAGCAGTGCCAACATCTCTGTCACTGTATGGACTGACTGTGGGAAGAGGGACACAGCTCACCCCATCTCAAATATCCAAGCGGTTTTCTTGGATCTGAAAATTGATCCATTGAGTTTCCAGTGAGCTGGAATCACCAGCCCTGCAGGGATTTAAAGGATGTGCACTTGTGGCACTTGGGGACATGGTTTGGTGGTGGCCTTGGTAGAGCTGGGTAAACACTTGGACTAAATATGAAATATCTTTTCTAACCTAAAGAATTGTATGAGTCTATAATTCCATAAAAGGCCCTGAGGTCCTTCCTAGTTTATTGCACTTGTACATCTGCTGTTCTAATTTTGACAAAAAAAGTTAGTGTGAAATACATAAAGTACATAAAAATAAAAAAGACTTATTAGTTGCATTTGTCTTGAAATGCATTTTATTTAGGAATACGGGAAAAAAAGGGAGTGCTGTTGAAGTACTTTTTATAATTAATTTGTTTCAGTTCTTTTTCCATTAAGCAAACTTTGAGTATCTTTTTAACTTAGGAAAAAAGGCTAACAATGTCTTGATATTTTTAAATTATTTTTCACGTGGTTTCCCTTTTCTCTTTGGTAATATGGGTGCAGCATCCAACACATTCAACAGCTCTGGGATGCATTTGCACCTTCTTAATCTGCTGGTGTTTTACAACACAACACTTCAGTGTAGAATCAGAGAATCACTGAATGCTTTGTGTTGGACGGGACTTTCTGCCATGTACAGGGATATCTTACACGAGACCAGTGCCTGAATTCCCCACTTTCATGTTCTGGGGAAGGATTTGGGAGACTCAGCCCCCATCCATAAATGGGGGTTTTTTCTCCTCTCCATTCCTTACCTGGCATTTACTCCCTAACAGGATGTGGTGACAGCAGCACTGTGAGTAAAGACCTCCAGAAGCTGTAAGCCCTTTAGAAACTGAGGAATAGCTGTTACAAAATCCAATGCTCAGTTTTTTTTTTCTGGGAAAATGTTTGCACTACTTTGATTTTTCCTGTGATTCTATTAAAGTCGAGGTGATCTGTTTACAATTGAGAAAAAAAGGCAACAAAAATAGAGAAATAGTGTTAAAAGCAAAGTCATTGCCAGGCATCACTCCTTGTGCAGTCACTGAACTCACACCTGTGTCCCTCCTGTTAAATGCTGATCCCGAAATCCAGGGGCAATGACTGAGACACAAAACTTCTCCACTGGAAAGTAAACAGGGACAGAGAATTAATGCAGGATGATGGTCTCAGAAGGAGTATTGTGTTTCCCAAGCCTGCTACTGCTTTTTCCACAAAAAAGCACCAGGTTTGGGGCTGCAGTTGAAAATCCTTGCTCAGTGATTGGAAAGAGTGAAAGACTTTGGGGTTATTGGTGTTGGGCATGGGGAAAGCTGGGCTCAGGACACACAAACACCATTTCCAAAGCCTGTGCTGAGCAGTGAAATCCCAAACACACCACAGATCAAATATCTTCCTGAGGTATGGCTGGACCTCATGATCTTTAGAGGTCTTTTCCAATATTAGAGAGTCTGTGATTCTGAAAGACACATTTCTGAAATACTTACAAAAAAAACCAAACAAACACAAAGACAAAATTAGGGAAACTTTAAAACCTAGAGAACATAAACTCCTCAGTTTATTTTCTCTCCAGAACATCCCAGCTACAAATTTTCTATTTCTTTGGTCAGGATCTGCTTCATGCCCCTCATGTTGTTGGTTTTTAAAAACCATTAACAAGTCCAGTGGCCAAACCACATATTTAAATGCTCAAATTAACTACCCTTAAATTATCAGATTAACATCTCTATGGGTGCCTGATCTTCAACAGATAATATTTTTCCTCCTTGAGCTCCAGAATATGAAACATGCACCCTGCAGCCGTGGAGAACAGCCTAGAGTCAGCTCTGCAGTGGGGAAAATGCACCACCCTTTGTTCCACACTTAAAATGGGAATAATAGATATTTTGGGGTTTTTGGGGGCTTTTTTATCATTTTTGTAATGTACATAGACAGAAATAGTAAAGAGAAAAGGTAAAGCAAACATAAGGAGTAAAAATAATGATGAAGGGAAAAAAAAAAAAAGGTTAAAACTTCACAGGCACGAAATGATGAATTCTAAGATCTCTCTAACGTCTTCAATCACCCCAGAAATCAAAATGCAGGGATGTGCATCCACGCATAAAGGCTGGAAACTCTTGGATCTCGTCCTGCTCCTAATCACAGGAGTTTCTCTCCTCTGACCGCACAGGATGGGGCCCTTTCATTATCTTTCAACCAGCCGATAATTAGCAAGTTTCGTAACAATCCTGTCAGATGAGCAGCCTGAGGAAGGGAAAGGAACCTATTATGTGGCCAGAGCCTTCTGTCTGCCCGATCTTTTAAGCAGATTGGAGCGGGGCGGCGGCGGCGCCGCAGGTGAGGGCGGCGCGGGGCTCCCGTGGGTTATCGGCGCGGGGCTCCCGTGGGTTATCGGCGCTGCCAGGGCTCCGGGCACAGCAAAGCCTTCCTCGGGGAAACTCCTCCTAAGTGCTGCCACCGCATCTCCAGGATTATCCCCCCCGCACCAACACATCATCTGCCTTTAAACTTCAGCCCCTCTGGCGAAGTGCAGGCTCCAAGCCCCCCTCCCCGCTCCTCCCCATCCCTCCTGATCCTTTAGTCCCGTCTTCCCCCCGCTCCCGAGCAGCCACGGGCTGCGGCCGGCACCGCTGCCAAGCACCGGGCTGGATTAGCTGGGAGCCAATAGCTGCGGGTCAGGATTAAGAGGCCAGCATGCACTTTAATACAAGCTGCCTATAATTAATGGCATTATTAATAGCTTGACTGAAAAATTCATTAAAAAATCCATTAAAAATAAATACCCTTTTACAAAAGGCATCGCCTTGGGTAAGAAAAACAGAAAAAAAGATAAAGGAAAATTGATTGGTGGTTTTCAGTTTGCAGAAAGACAGACCATAGTTCAAGCTGATTAAAATTGAACATTTTAGATTAAGCACCCTTGCCAAAATATTCTCTGTAGTTACCCAATATGAAAATATTATGAGATGTCACATTTTGCATTTTTTATATGTGAAGGTTTCAGCATGAGGCACATCTACCACGTGCACACGCACTCAGATGTGCCCATCCACATGTCCCCATGCTCATACTTAGAGGTAACTTATTTCCTGAGATATTTTTTCTCCCTCAGGAGCATCAGGACTCCTCCTGCAACAGAGGGTAACTGTAAGAGATAAACTCTGAGACTCTACTGCAGAGAGTGTTTTCAAATGCTGCTGAGCTCCCTGCCAGCACATATCTTCACCTCTCCCTTTCCAGACCTAATTGTTGCATCTGAGGAAAAGAAAAAAAAGGGAAAAAGATCAAATATAAAATGTGTGTCCTTTTGTTGCAGGTGTGTGTTTCTCTTCAGATTTCATTTCCCAGTGCTCATCATTTTGAGTATGCAGAACAGGGAGTTAAAAAAGCAGCTAAAACTTATTCTCATATACAGTAAGGCCTCCTTATGCCTCTCTAGTAGTGCAAAAGGCCAATAAGAGTGAGCAAAATGAAATTTTTTGCAATTTTTTATTCCTTTTTACATTGCCTGAGTGGTGTAGAGCAAACTCACACTTGGGACTTTGAACTTTGTGTCCAAATCTTTGTTCTCCAGAAGGAATCTCACAGAGTTATGGGTGAGAGTACAAAATAACAGCAAACCTGCACTATTTTTCATTACTCCAGCACTAAAAGTGGGAATCCTGTCAAGGCAGACACTGATGCATAACCTGTAGGTGAACACCATGCCTGGACACCAACATAACCCATTTTTAAAGAACCAGTTTCTATCTTCTTATAACCTCCAGGTTATGTCACAGAATCACAGAATGGTTTGGGTTGGAAGGGACCTTAAACCTCATCCCTGCCATAGACTGGGACACCTTCCACTATCCCAGGTTGCTCCAAGCCCCATCCAACCCAGCCTTGAACACTTCCAGGGATGTGGGGTATTTACTGTGTTTAAAGAAGAAGGAAAATGTTTGAAGGATTATACCAGATTTAGTGTCTAAACAGTGACTGACAGCCACTAAAAGCAGATGCAGGAGTGAAAAGGGAGCTCTGACAGAACAATCTCCTAATCCCCAAGAATCACAGCTGTGTTTAAAGCAGCCAAATCATCACAAGATAGAGCAGGATCCCCTTTCCCTCCCCCTAAACAGGAGCTGGTTAAGGATGTAAAACCCAATCATTGTTTCATCTGCCAACTTGGTTGCTGCTTCCAGCATCCAAGCTCCGCCGTCGGAACAACCTCTGCCAGCCCATAACGCAAAAAGTTCACTTTCCATCACTGTTACGCCGCAGACACGGAGGGTGACTCATGTGTGAGTGTCTCGCTTGCTGTTACCATCCATTGGACATCCAGAGTGGAGTATCAGTGAACTCTCTCACACTTCATCCCAGGAAAGCAGAAATCTCTCTCCTTGGCTCCGCTTTCCCTCTTGGCTCCTCCTGTTGCCAGCTGTTACGTTTAATGGCCATCAAACTGTTTGTGCCTCCGAATTAAAAGTCTCCTGGAGGCTATGTCAGATTCTGCCTTTCCTCCTGAGGAACGCAGCGATTCCCTGCTCCAATGGCCCCTGTGCTGTCTAATGAATATGGTAAAGTTGTTTTTGAGGCTGCAGCAGTGAGGTTTTTCTGCCCTTAACAACATGTAGCAAGCAGTAAAAATTTCACTCCACACCTAGACTTTCCCACAAGATATTCTGACAGATAAATACTGTAAGATCCCAGAACTGGCCCAGGGTTTGTTGGTGAGTCACTCTGGTTCTTTGATCAATGCTGTTACTTCACAGTATTACAGAAGAGCATGGAGTGAGGGCTGCCAAAAAATGTGCCTCCCCTCAATTATATTTTTAACATTAGGTGTTGAAACATTAGGTGAAACCTCTCAGAACTGGGTGCTCAGGAACTATGGAAACAGAACTCAAACCTAACAAAAAACAGTCACAAATTGGACTACATCCCATGTTTTTCTTTCACATAATTTACAGATCTTTAATCACAAGACTATTTCAAAAATGATTTATTTTAAAAAATGGCGATGAAATCTACTGAAATCTAAAAGTTTCATAGGAATAAATCTACTGTTTTTTTCAAGCTAAAAAATATCCATCATTTTAAAAATTATCAACATTAAAATTTTTATTTTCAATTTTAACTTCACACCTTCCAGTGAAGTAAAATAGATTCTCTGTTAGTGTTTTTTTCATCTAAATATTGGAAAGTTATCTATAATTTAGAATTATTATCCTTGCTTTAAACACAAAAATCTTCGAACATCTCCTCATCACCATATGCTACAATATTTGGTTTCCTTTAGCATGTTGCTCCCAGGTAATTTAGAATGTGAAATTAACTTGAGGACAAAATTTTCCTCTGCAAATCAGCACAAATCCTGTTCATTCCCAGTAAAAGGTGACCAAGTTGATTTTGGTTTGATATCACAATCCAAGCAAATAATTTCTGTTTTCAGCGAGGTACAACCACCTCTAGTGGCAGAAATCAGCTACCTGCTAAAAGGCTGTGACAAAGCCACATAATTTTAGATTTAGTTTATGGAAAAAGGATATTAGGAAGGAAATCTTCCCTGTGAGGGTGGGGAGGCCCTGGCACAGGGTGCCCAGAGAAGCTGTGGCTGCCCCTGGATTCCTGAAAGTGTCCAAGGCCAGGCTGGATGGAGCTTGGAGCAACCTGGGATAGTGGAAGTGAGTTGTGGTTGGAACAAGATGATCTTTAAGGTCCCTTCCAACACAAATCATTCTGTGATTGTGTAAGAGTGATAATTTAAAGCTAGTTCTCTATACTATATATATATCAGTTAAAATTTGGTAGTTTTTTTCCTATCAGAAAAAGAGGTACTGGACACTCTCTAAACTGGAAGGTTGCAGAGGTGAACATCTGCCTCAAAACTACCCTTCAAAATTCATAAGCACCTGGTCCATTACCAGCAGATGAAGAAGAGTATTTCCACTGGGACTTGACTATACTGATCTGAGTTCCTCTGTCATCCCAGCACCTCTGTTCTTCTGGGATCCAGTCACATTTAGGCTGCTATTTAGCTCAGTTATCTCTGCATGAGGTTCCAGATCTTAATTTCCCCCACAATTTTTTCATTCATCCTAGTAACCTTATTTTATCAAACATTAGGAGTGAGATTCATTTGACTGAATAGAGATCATTGTAATTTAAATTTCTGTGCCAAGATCAGTCACAGTAAATCCTTTCCCCAGTCAAAACTAGAAAAAAATTCTCCAGGACTGTGAATTTTCTCATCCTGAAATAGATATCTAAAATTTGAAGATAAATTACCTTTTGAAAGTAGCTATTCATATCCATTAAAAATAGTAAGATTTCCAATGGATTATCTCTGATCAGCTATATGATTTCAAGATGAAATGAATTTAATTTAATCTAAAAGAAATTTTTAAATCAGTATTGTAAAAACTAATCTTCAGTTTGATTTATGGCAGATTTCATAGAGAAAAATATATTACATATACTACTTTGATGGAAATTTTTATAAACTATAACAAATTACAGAAATAAATTAAATGCCATTGGAAGATTTACCTTGTGTTTGCTTTCAGTTTAGGGCTGTGTGATTTGATATGAGGAGGGTAACACAGGTGCCTAAATCCAGGCCAGTAATTCTGGTAGTGGTCCAGTAGAGCATCTGCAACATCCACACAAGAGAGAAGATTTGATGACAGAGACCTGAGCCTAAAAACCAGGTGCAACACCTTGGCACAAAGGTGTTGATGCATCTAAATATCCTATTTCAGTTAGGAGCTGAATTAACAAAAAAAAACCTCTCTGAAAGTGAGATTCAGATGGTGAGAATGAGTGGGCAGAACTCCAGGTGTGGGTTACAGTGATATCCAGCCTATCCCAGGCTGTGGGTGTCTTAAAAGTGATCATCTCACAGAAAGTGCTGCTAAAATTAACCTTTTTGGCAATGAGAGACATCACCTACACAACCTAAGGTGAAACTTTTGCTTGGCTGCTGTTAGAGCCCGAGGGCACAGTGCAACAAAGAGTGTGTACCCGTGAAAAGCGTTAGGTACAGGAAGAGATTAGCACTGATAATATGGAAAAGAAATAAAATGTAAGTTTTAAGAAGGGATCTGTAAAGTTTTCATGAGGGTTCACCTGTCATGGTTAATATCTTCTGCAGCACTCTGATCATGAGGGCCAGGAAACTCTTCTCAGGTCTGTGTCCATAATCAGATCTTGAAATAATGGCTCGAAATAAAATGGTGAAATGTAACCTCCTTTGTTTATCACAAAGAAATGATTTGATAAGGATCTGTGAGATCATACCCAGGGAAATGGAACCTGTTTCATCTGCAACAAGGAAGAAAGGAAAAATAAAAATTATACTTGTGGAGATTGTTACCTACAAAGACTGCATGAGGTGGGGTTTACAAAGTGAGGCCAATGGGTGGGGCACCTGCTGGGCTGAATTTTGGCTCAAGCTTCACACCTTTACATTTCTTCAGCAGTTTAATCCCGGTTAGCTGCTCTCCAAAATAGTTTCCTCCAAAAAAAATGGTGCTCATTTCTCTCTCTGGTGCTCCAGAGGGGAAGCACAAGTGGCAGAAGGAATGGAGAAAAGGGACCTGGGTGTCAGGGGAAGATGCCAAGCTGTGGGGCTCATCTGCTCTTTCCAGGACTAGAACTTTGATTTTTTCTTTGACTGTTTCACAAAATATCTTCATCCTATGATGAAAGCACAGACAGCCCAGAAAAAGGGATTCTTCTTGGTCTTTATACCAGAAATCACTGAAAGAAATTCTCCAACCTGTAAACAGGACAGGCTGGTGAAAGACCTGACACTTGTCCTGTCTCTTCTGACTAACATTTCATAAAATCCACTATTCCTTCTCTTGTTCTCTCTGATCAACATCTACTGCATGTGAACTAAATTGAGGAGTTCTAGATTGAATGTGAGGAGAAATTTCTTCACTGGAAGGGTGGTCAGGCATTGCAGCAGGCTGTCCAGGAAAGTGGTGGAGTCACCATCTGTGGAGGTGCTCAAAAATGTGTAGATGTGGTTAGGGACATGGGTTAGTGGTGGACCTGGCAGTGCTGTGTCGATGGCTGGACACAAAGACCTCAGTGGTGTTTTGCAGCTGCCTTGATTCTGTGACCCTGTAAAGCACCATAAAAAAAGCATCAGAATAGACTCCAGTGTGGCTGCTCTTCAGCTGACTTTTCTCAAGACTGGGTATTATCTCCCAAATAAATGATTTGATTTTTTAAAGAAGAAACTGAGTTTGTCCCTGACAGGAACACTTCTTTGCAGTAGATTTTTTTTGTTATTAGGTAATGTTTGAAAAGTAAAAATATTTCCTCCTCTCCTCGAGTCTCCTCTCCTCTCTTTTCCCTTCTTTTCTTTTTTCTTTTCTTTTCTTTTCTTTTCTTTTCTTTTCTTTTCTTTTCTTTTCTTTTCTTTTCTTTTCTTTTCTTTTCTTTTCTTTTCTTTTCTT
>NC_031770.1:109253473-109272566 GCF_001522545.3 Parus major
TTTTCTTTTTCTTTTTCTTTTTCTTTTTCTAGTCCACATCAACTCTTTCTTCTGGAGGACTCCAAACCTGGAGATTTAATCAGTAGGGTGGAGACTCTTACAACGTTACCCACTGGCTAAATCCACTTTCAGTTTGTGAATGCAGATTTGATATTTTTCCAGCATCAGATAACATCTCAAAAAGATTTCTTTTATCTTCATCCTTGTTCAAACAAGATGTCTGGGTGGCAATATTTCCGTTCTCTCTCAGCCCATGGAGTTCTAACAATAACACACTTCACACGGGTTAATCAAACTGAGATAATAGTGTCATAACCGAGCCAAAATTCGGAAATCTCATATAGTAGCAAGATAAACACCAATTTATTGTCATTTTCCCGTGCCAATTCAATGAATACAACTGGAATTGTAGTGTTGTGAGTCTCTACACAACAATGTAGAGACTACAGGAAGGTTTTTCATTCAGGGAAGCTGTTCTCAATTATTTTTAAGATAACCAGTTTTATTTTATCCAAATGAGCTGCTATTCCCATTTACTAACAACTATCAACATGGGTAACTTGATTAACCTGAACTTTTAAATTCTGGAAGTTTAAAATTCCCTCAAATTGGGAATTATTGCCCACTGTAGTTGACCATTTAATTGCTATTTCACCCTTTCAGCTTCACCTGCTATCCCAGTGCATCCCAAGTTTCCTTCAGTTTCTCAGTTCCTTGAACTCACTGTTCAAGCCTTGACAATTACACTCAGAATATTTGCATACTGTTATTATGCTTCTGTTAACCATCTATGAGCAAAGCTTTATTTATCCTAACCTTGTACTTGTTCCTAATAATACCACCATTCCCAGCTTTGATCTCCTCGCTCTTGGAATAATTCTTGCATGTTGTCAGCACCTTTTTATTTGGATGATGTTGACAACAAAATCTTTTTCCAGGTGAATTTGCTAGGACTTACCTAGAAGTCTTCACTTCCTGAACAGGGATAGAACAAGCTCCTGTATGCAAACTCTAGGATTGTAACAAAGACTCTTACTCAGTTTTCCAGCCCTGTACCACTCAGGATCAGCAAACAGAGATCATCTGCACAGGGCAATTGAAGTGAGACAAGGTTGCTCAGAGCTAGGACTAAATCCCTGACCCCTGAACCCCTCATCACTCAGCTGGTTTTCCTGCCTGTGTAGGTAGAGGCTCTGTAAATTCTGAAAAAGTGAAGTTTTTTCCCTTTCAATACTTAGAGGGAGCTTACAAAAAATATGAAGAGGGACTTCTGACAAGAGCATGGCACAATAGGACAAGAGGTAGTGGCTTTAAATAAAAAAAAGGGAGATTTATATGAGATATTAGGAATATTTTTTTTTCCTTGTGGGGTGCTGAGGTCCTGCTAGAGGATGCCCAGAGAAGCTGTGGCTGCCTCAACCCTGGAAGTGTCCAAGGGCAGGTTGGACAAAGCTTGGAACAGCCTGAGATGGTGGAAGCTCTCCCTGCCCATGGCAGATGTTAGAACTGGATGGGCTTTCAAATGCCTTCCAACCCAAACCAGTCCATGATTCAATGGTTACTCAAAAAAGAATGCAAAGGAAAAGAAGGGCAAGGCTGCTTAGGGATTAATTTATGCTGGTCATGGTAGAAGAAATGTGGACTTTGTTAAGATTTTAGCTGAAATTAAGATAGGAAAGTCATGTCAATGTCTTGCTTTTCTATTCCACAATATTGGTCACCTTTTCACTTTACAGCCAGGCTTGGATAATTGAGGAAACCCATATGGCTATGGTAATTCATAGCATGTCTAATTAGAACAATAGAAATTGAGCTAAAAGAAAATTATTTCCACAAGTAGCAACATTTTTAATTTCTTGATGCATATTCCTCTCAGCTGTCTACCCAAGCACTTTGTAGTCTGCTCTGCTCAGGCCTCCATCAGCAACTGAGAGACATTAGTGTAGCTGCATGTGTGCTACTCTGTATGCAAAAGATATCTATGAGTATTAACTAAATTTGCAAGAGGAATTAGGATCAGTAATAAATGCTTTAGCAAAGAGGCTTTTGGGAATAAAAAATATATCTTCAGGCAAAATTCTCATAAACTAGACATCATCTTTGATTTACAGTTTATAGTATTTTCTTCCCCGCGTCCAATATTCCCAGCTTCAGTGCTCCGGTTCTGTTTGGTGTGATTGAATGTGTGGGGTGGGAGGGCAGTTCTGTAGGATAAAGTTAAGTCAATGCAGTCAGGAACCCAGGGAAATAAAGAACATAAACTTCAGATTGTATTAACCAAGTTGGCTGAACCCCATTGGATTCATTCACTGGTCCAGATACACAAATACAGTGCCAGCTATAACCAGTTCAGTGGCAGAACACAGCCTTTTGGTTGAAAGAGCAAAATATGGCCATGTGTTCAGGGAGGAGGCAAAGATGAATGTTTCTGGGATGCTCCCTTTGCATTCCACATAAAACCAGCTCAGTCTCAGGCTCAGTGGAGTTTCACCTCAGTAACAATTTTGAGATTTGGCCTGACATTGTTGTCTCATAGTGCATGAGGCCAGAAGGGGCCATCAGAATTCTCTTGCCTGACCTCCTGTATAATAATGTGGATTATTGTGATCTCCTCTATCTTTAGAGTCTTTAGATCACATTGTCACATACCTCAGCTTTTGAAGAATTATCCCCAACAGGAATTTTTTTCCTTTTTTTTTTTTTCTTTCTATTTTAAATGACCCTATTAATGGAGCTTCCACCAGTGACAAGTTGTTTAAAAGTCACTTTAGGACTATTTTTTCCCCTTCTGGTAGTCAGCTTCTACGTTCCTTTAATTAATTTAATTCCACTGCTCATGGCGATGTCCACACCCTAAATAATTCTTCACCTTCTTTGGCATTTAAACCTTTCAAATGACTGTAGGCAATTTTTCTATTTCTTTTTAGTCATTTCCTAGCCAAGCTGCATGGATATTAGCTTTTCATATCTGTCCTCATAAGAAAGCCCTCCCCAGCCTCATCAGTGATGTCTCAGCCTTGTTCTTCACTACCACACAGGCAGAGCTCTGAGTTCTCTTCCTGTGTTAACCCATCCAGCCCAAACAGGGTCTGGGCAAAATTCCCAACTTGATGGCTCCATCAAAGCTGCCACTGACTTCATTTAATGTTGGAGCAGGATTTAAAATTTGTGTGGTTCTTTTTGGTGAATGATAGAAGGAAATGAATTAGAAGTTCTGTAATGTTATCTCTGAAAAACATGTTATTTTCTATGTCCTGACACAACCTCATGGCTATTTTTCAGATCACTTTTGTTTCAAGTAATTTTGCCCTTTTTTTGCCTGAGTCTCACTTGCCACACAATCTTTTTGCATGAATTGTTTTGGTTTTTTTTCAGGGTGTTTTACCTTGAGTTTTTCAGGTTGAATTTTATTTCACGTTTCTTGCCAGTGTTTTCCCTGTGTTCCCCTCTGTATTATTCCTCTTTCCCCTAAGGTGACTCCTCCATCCCTGGTATGTTCTCACTAAGATGAACTTTTATTGTGCCCCTCAGTTTCTAACTGAGTGTCCTCATTTCAAAGAGGTATCAACTGATTATATTTTTCAAATGCAATTATAACCTGCTATTTACAATAACCATCCTTCAAAGCAATAATGAGAACTCCCCACTCTTATTTTGCTGTGTGGTATAAGCAAGGGAATCTCACTAGGACAGCTGCACCATTCTCCATGTTATTCAAAGGAACTCTAGGTTTCATTAGCTTCTTGCTGAGGGTTTTCATTCCATTTTCAGCCCATACAATACACTTATTATCAAGCCATTATCAATATTTATTATCAAAATAATTAGCTGACTTAGCTTTTGAGTCTAATACTTGATAATACCTATTATACAGTAATACATAAAATACCATCAGGGTCATATCAGTATCTGTCTCTACATTACCATCCATCCATAATATATATAAATATGTGTGTATAATGTGTTTTGGTACATACACACCTAGTAAGACACTTAGCATGCTTCTAAAACACACAGTAGCCAAGAGAAAGTGTCTGAAAAACTTCAATTTAGTCACTCAGTGAGAAGAGTAAATATCAAATTGTCAAAATCAAAAGCAGTGAGAAGATGCATAATTAGATCATGGTGTTTATCTCCAAGAGAACTTTTCAACATAAAACCTCAACTAATTTAGAAAAGTTCAGGTAGTTATGAATATGAATATGATGTTAAGTATTAAAATGTAAAGTATTGTGAGTAGGGTAGAAAATTACATCAGTTGGGGCTTAAATACTATTTCTGTGAAAATAAGGATACAGGAGGGGACATGTGATTGCCATGGCCATCTCATCACGGAGGACCCAATTTAACTGTCTAAAAGTGCTATAGACACTGCCATCCTCAATTCCCTGGAGCATCCAAGGCATCCTCAAGGGAGTGATAGATACAGGACCAATAGAGACCCTGTGGTTTTTCAGAGTGGCACAGCCCTGCACCTGTAAGATTATATTTGATGTACAAGAATATGCACCCCAGATTTAACCTGAGTTACTGCACCATCATAAGGGGAGATGGCACTGGATGGCCCCAGGTGGCTGCTCAGGAAATCTGTGGCTGCCCTGGAAGTGCTCAGGGCCAGGTTGGACAGGGCTTGGAGCAAGCTGGGATAGTGGAAGTGTCCCTGCCCATGGAAGGGGTTTGGAATGAGATCATCTTTAAGGTCCCTTCCACCCCAA
Organism: Parus major; assembly: GCF_001522545.3. Classification (NCBI taxonomy): domain Eukaryota; kingdom Metazoa; phylum Chordata; class Aves; order Passeriformes; family Paridae; genus Parus; species Parus major. The sequence continues at coordinate 109,258,189 of NC_031770.1, forward strand.
GCCCTTGATTCTGTGGTTCTAAGATATCCCCACCTCTGTTCCTTTATATCAGTTTCTTCAGACAGATTTCCTTGGGAAACAAAACTCGTCTACCAATGTGTGTTATAATTCAAACTTTATGTGGGTGCCTATCTGTCAGTGTGTGCATTTCCTAATTACACTTGTAAGGAAGTCCACAAAATACATCTTGACAGTGGCTGATCATTGCTTGCATTTTGGTGATACGGAGGAGCTGTTGCACAGGATTAGCCAATTCATCCAAAATCAGAGGAAGCCTGTGCTAGAGCTTGGAACTGCTTGCAGGTCAAAACTGATTTTCTCCCCCTGTGTGGACAGAGAGAAATTAAGTTAGAGGGAAGAAAAAACTATTGCAAGGCAGTAAAATCAAGCTGAAATCAAACTTTAACCCTTGGTACCTTTGAGTACAGATCATTGCCAAGGACCCTTTGCCAGGGCTGCATTTCTCTGTGTTTAACGAACCTATGCTGAGAGTTGAGAGTATTGCAGAATGCAAAGCAGTCCAACACCCAAATACATTTAATGAAAGCAAATAAAGGTTCTAAAATAATTTTGGTGCTGCCTGTACTTTGGCACACTCCTGACATTTGTCTGGTACTGGGACCAGTTGTCAGGGGAAATTCTGCATCAAACTCTTTAATCTTCTGAACCTCTGAAACCAATGATAACCATGACAAAAATACTGATGGGAAGGATCCATGACCAGTTCCACCTCCTGAGCCATGCCCAGATATTTTGGGGGGCAGTTCTAGATGTCCAGGAGACACTCTAGAGACAGTAGAAAAAACTGAGTTCTAGTGCCCGACAATGTTATGAAATGTTAAATTCACCTGTGTGGCTTCTGGGTCAGCTCAGATATTTGCTTGGTTGTTATTTCCTAGAGAACAATCTTATTGATAGCATGAATTTTGGTTATGTATTTTCTGAATTGAATGATAACAGTTACAAATTCTCATTTTGTAAGAAATAAGAAATAAATAAATAAAAAGAGAGAAACAGAATAATGTTGAAACTGAAGCATCAAACCATGCTATTTTAACATTATTCAATTAAAACATTTCTTTCCCCATTCTAAGCAATTTTTCATGTTAAAGTGGTTTTTATTTTATATAAAATTAAAAGTTTGGATTTAAAAACTCCATCATACACACACAAACACACAAACTCAAGCCCAAAAAGCAGAACCCCATAACAAAACCAGATACCCAGATATTATTTAAGTAGTTGGGAAATCAAGTAGAAAGGATTTTCTAGGATTTTCAGAAGCACCTACATGACTTGGGAGCAGAAGTCTCATGTAAAGACATGTGGTTTTATCTACCAAAGTGTCTTGCCTGAAGTTATTCAACAGAGCAGTGACATATCAGGAGGACCTTTGATATGAGTGCATATTTAGTTTCATAATTTCTTTATCATTTGTCTGACCTACTGTGTCCTAATGTTCCTTTTCACCAGCTTGGTCCTTATTCAGGGAAATTCCAGTTTATTTAATGCTTCTACATAACCCAGTTGCCATCCACTGCAAACACATCACAGGCCACAGACTCAATACACCTGACCTGACATTTACTGCAGCCCACAGATCCTTAGTGCAATCCATAAAGGACATTTGGCATTGCTCTGCCTTGCCAAATCCACCTCAGGGTTAAGCTTCATATGTTCTCTTTTGCATCAGTTCCTTTAAAGATGGTGCTTTCTTTAATGAGCTGTCAGAGCTGAGCATTTCTCTGCAGTTAAATGGTACCACGCTTTCCCTGGGTTTATTCATGCTCATAATTATGGAACTCAGCATTGTCCCCTCTTCAAGCTGGGAGTTAGTGGAAGGTGAGGTGCATGGGGAGCTGGGAGTGTCAGAGCCATCAGCTCATCCTGGATGTGACCATTTAATGCAGACACAGAAAAGTGAGCATTTGTCACACCAGGCTGAACTGATGACCCTCCAAACACCACTGGCCACATTCAGTTCCTGATTTTTAGGTAAAAGGAAAGGAAAAATACAAAGCTGTGCCACATGTTGAGTTCCCATATTAAGTTAATGTTTCTTTCATCCCCCATCCCAAGGATGGGTGAGAGAAAATTTTTCTTTAATTCTTCTATGGTTACTTCAATTGTCTCACTAAGAGTGAGACAAAATTTTCATAGAATCACCATAGAATCACAGGAAGGTTTGGGTTGGAAGGGATCCTGAAGCTCATCCAGTTCCAAACCCTGCCATGGGCAGGGACACCTTCCACTATCCCAGGTTGCCCTGAGCCCCATCCAACCTGGCCTTGGACACTTCCAGGGATGAAGCATCCAAAAACAAGCTTTTAATTGTCCTTTGGAACTTTCAATTTTCCAAAATAAAGGTACATTAAAAAAAAAAAAAAAAAGAAACCCTGACAGTTGCTTTTCAATATGCAGCAAAATTTTATAAAATATTCCGATAATACCTTCCATGAGGATTTAAATAGGATTGCTTCGACAAGTCAGCATTTTAAGGAGAAGGTGGCTTTTGATATCAAGGCTTGTTTATATTTCAGGAAAAGGAGAACCAGCTCTAATCACACTTTATCTGCTTCTCCTTTTTAAGCTGCTGTCTTTTGGGTAGAGAGAGATCATTTTTACAAAGAGTTTTTCCAGCAGACCCACTAGGCATTATTAGAATCAAACTGATGATATTCCTCCTTAGGGCTAAAGAAATGGAGATAAGAGAAGTAAATACAATATTCAAGGTAATTTTTAATAAAACTGAAAAAGAAAAAAGTCTGTGTTTTCTTCAAATTTAGATGATTCTCTTGATCCTGAGAATAAAGACAACAATTTGCCAACCAAACTAATTTTCCAAAGCAGACAGGGTAGAACCAGTAATTTTATAACAGGATGAGTTTGCAGGTTTAACCACAAAGAAATAGCCATTTCCTTTTCCTGCAGAAGTTGATATGAAAAGAGGGTAGATAACATGAATAATTATGATGGTTTGAAGAATATGTTTTGATACTGCTTCAGAGTGAAGATTAGCTTTTTTGAGTAGATGGACATTTTCACAGTAAGTGTTCAGGGAACAGGTTTGAATGATGCAAAACATTTTTATTTTATTTTATTTTTTATTTTATTTTTTTATTATTTTTATTTTATTATATTTTATAATAGATTTTTTTTTTCACCAGGGCACTACATACATATACAAGTACACCCATGTATCTGTCAAATTCAAAACCAGTAATAATTCAGTATGTTCAGTTGCTTTAATACAAGGATAAAGTGAATTTCCTGATCTGCCTGTTTATTAACCAAGATGCAGGCAAAATCTTCAGAGGGCTAAATAGAACCATAAGTCTTTGACCTCTTTGAAACTTACTGGGAAAAAATAGAAATTCTAATGTTTCCAGGAATAGATATGGATTAGTGTGTTGAACTATTTCCTTTCAACAGATCTAAATTATTTCTTTTTTTCAGTCTTCCCTTTTACCATAAATTGCTCTAAAAGTCAAAATTGAAAATGTCTGTTGATCAAAAAAAAAAACCTTTTAAAAAATTTAGTAATGTCCAGGTGGGCTTGTACTTCTTAACATCCCTACTGTCCTCTTATTTTGCTTTAATTTAAACTAGCTATTTTTTTTTCCTGAGAAAACCTGTGGATTCAACAAACAGCCAACCCTTTCCAAAGATATTGTTGAAAATTTTCAACCCTTTTCTGTTTTATTCACTGCCCTGCTGTACTAATGCCTTCCTATCCTGTAATCCTGACACAATTTTTCTCAGGACAGACACAAAGCCCATGGGAATGTGCACATGTTGGAGCTCCTGCAGCCTTTTAATCCACAACTGGCACCATTAACCACAATGAAAGTGTTCACAGGCATGTGCCACAGTGCCCACTGCCCCTGCCCTCTGGTGCCAGGGCTCATCCTGCTAGCAGAAAACTTGGCTAATAACCTGACTTAAATGGGAGCCAGCGTCAAATGTGACCCCTTTCTCCCTCAGGTTTGGGATGTGCATGTCAGGTGAGTGGCCTGAGCTCACAGCTTCACTTCTAATCCAGCTGTGAGAGGGAGAGCTGCCTCCTGAGGGCACTGAGCCTGCTCCCTTCTGTCCCTGTGTCCTTCGTGACTGCAGACAACAGCCTGGATCATGGAATCAGGGAATGCTTTGGGTTTGAAAGGACCCTAAAGATCACAGAGTTCCAGCCCCCTGTCATGGGGACACCTTACAATATCCCATGTTGTTCCCATCCAACCTGGCCTTGGACACTTTCAGGGATCCAGGGGCAGCCACAGCTTCTCTGGGCAGCCTGTGCCAGGGCCTGCCCACCCTCATAAGGAAAAAAATTCTTCTTAACCTCTAGGAATATTTGATATATTTAACTTTTGCCTAGCTAATGCTGAAAGGATTAATCCTACATTATTTCTTTATTATGGTTTGAATCTGAACTCAAGCTTGGAGTTCTTCCAGTGACACCCACAGGCTTTGCCTTGCATCTTTTCACCACAACCACCACTAAAACAAAAGATCAACACTTAAACCCTTTCCTTATTCCCCACTGTCACTTTAGATGCAGCTTTCCCCTCATAAGAAGACAAAATGACAAAAGTGTCACAGTAAATGCAATTACCGGCGTCTGGTTAATGTTTGGGGCTTGAGCCTTTTTGTTTGTTTGTTTTCTTCTTTCAGCTCTCACATTTACTTCTCCAGAGAAAGCTTGACATGTTTAAAAGAACAACAACCCATGAGTGAGAGGATGCCACAGAAGGAGCTGCTGCGACAATAAAGCAGAAGTTAAGTGACACCAAAGTCCCCTTGTCTGGCAGGCACATGCACACCCGGAGTCCCATCTGCTGGCTCCCGATAACTCATTTGCACGGGGCACGACGAATGGCTGGGCTCGGAATCAGCTGCAGCACACGTGCCTCTTGCTCTCTAATTCTTTATTGTTATTCCCTGAACTCCGGTGGCCCCAAGCAGCAGGAGACAGGGACACATGTAACAGCTCTCACCCTCTGGCCCAGTTACCAACCCCCTTCCTCTTTTTTTTTATTTTTTTTTTATTTTTGTGTGTGTGCTGGGCTACAAACCCTTCCCAGGACTCTCATTCACTGGCAGAGTTCTGTTCTGAGAATCCGGCTGACACTCACATGGAGCTCGTTTTCTGTTCCTTTCAGCAATGCCACTGCTGTGGAGGGTGAAACACTCACAGCCCATCCAGGCTTTCAGTGAATAAACCTTTAGCTAAACTCCACCAGGAAAAAAAGGGAAAAAAAAAACCAAACAACAAACCAAACCAAACAAAAAGAAATTAAAAAAAATATAAAAGTCCAGCAAATCCATCTTTGTATCAGAGCAGCAGCAATCAGGAGCCAAGCAGGATTTTTTTTCCCAAGTAACAAGGAGGTACTGCCCACACTTGGCTTATCTGGGCAGTGATTTACATACATAACTCTCCGTGAAGAAGAGGTATCCGCTCTCCTTGACCTCAGTAAATCAAAAGCAGACAGGTCACAACTTTAACTTATTTCTTTGGATACCAATCCTCCGACTCACAGAACCTTACGAGGCACATGCATAATACATAACCCAGCTCTGGTGCCGACCATCTGACTTCTTTTAACCCCCCTGGTTTTTGTATTTTAATGGTGCTGAATTTAGACCTGTCATTTCGGGTTCTTTTGCTGTCTGTTGAATATATTTGGCCAGAGTTTGTTCTCTGCCTTTCCAATGAGGTCAGTAAGTAACTCAGTGTTTACACAGATGTTTCACAGAGTAGAATCTGTTGTTAATATGTAAATTGCATACGTGTGCCTGCCACTGAGTGTATATATTTATAGCTGGATAGTTGTAGATATATGGAGATGTGTGGATCTGCATATATATAGAGAGATAGATATAGATATAGATTTATAATATGAATATAAAGACACAGAAATGCACAGATTTATGTGTAAAATTTGAAGTACTATATAGGTACTACATAAGATATTAGGAATTACATAGGTATATACTTACCCTATAGGTATATAGATATATATATATACACATATATACATATATTGGGAGACATCCTTATCACGAGTGGTTATTATTATTTACTGTCTATCACCACATGGTGATGAGATATTGCTTCTGTTCAAATAGGTGTAAATATCCTTCAGCAGCTCCAGGCTTCTGATTTAGCAGCAGAGAGATAGTTTTGGTGTCAGCATTAAGAGTCTGTTTTTTTGTCTGCCTGAAGTCAAGTGTAGCCCTGCACCAAGCAAATTTCATTGCTTCTTCAAATTATTTTTGAATAATAAGTATTGTGGTTATTATTATTATTATTACTATTATTATTACTATTACTATTACTATTATTACTATTATCAAAACAGGCTTTCTGCAACAGGAGTGCCTTGAAGATGAAGGAGAAGTGATAAAACTGAATACAGCATGTCTTGCATTTGCAATTTGATGGTTTTGAAAAGCCTGAAAGAAAAAACAAAACCACATTTCTTTAACACAAGTTGTTCAGGGTTTACCCCTTTATAGAATCATAGAAAGTCCTGAACTGGAAGGAACCCACAAGGACCATTGAGTTCCACTCCTGGGCCTGCACAGGACAACCCCAAAAATACCAGGTGGCTGAGAGAGTTGTGCAAATACTCCCAGAGTTCTGGCAGCCTTGAGGATGTTCATTCCCTGGGGAGCCTGTTCAGTTTTAGGATGAACCCAGAATCTTCAGTCCTAAATTGCAGATATTTAAAAGAAATTGTGTTCAAAGTATGACAGAGGTAGGGTCACCACACCTCCCTGTGAAATGCAACTGCCCCTAAAGTTAGTGGAATAAGAGGTTAAAATGAAATGTTTTATCCTCATATTTTTTGCACAGAAATGTTATCATAGAATCACAGAATGGTTTGGGTTTGAAGGGACACAAAGATCATCTGGCTTCAACCCTGTGCCATGGGCAGGGATGTTTCTGAAGAGAAATACATCTGTGCCAGTAGGTGAATGAAGATCTCATTTTACCTTTCGTGTCCTCCTACAAACTGCTTTTACTGCTTTCCCTCTCACTCTGCCTCATTCCTCTCCCCCAGAAGACCCCACATCTTGTCCATATAGCCCCTGGCCCTTTCAATCCCACAGTGACCTGTATCAAGAGAGTCCTTGAAGGCGCATCCCACCTCATGCTCCCAAGAGAAGTCCACTGTTAACAAACCAATTAAATCTTCAGCCAATATCTCCACTGGGTTTTTATAAAGATGTGCTAAAGTGTTTCCTCCTTCAAACATCACAGAAGAGCTCTGTTCTTGTTTCTACCCTGCTAACTCAGAAGTGCAGAGGGAAGGAAAGTTTTGATACTGGGGATGGCATTTCAGCACAGAGGCCTTTGCTCCAGCCCTTGCCCCCAGCACTGTTTCTCTGTGATATGAAATAACCGATTAATGCAAAATAAAGAATCCTTTGAAGAGGGGAAGGAGCCCACACCCACCTCATGTGATAAACTCATGAGTCACAATGCTTCTTGCTCTTGCTCTCTCCATCCCAGGGAACAGTTCACCCTTCCCTGCACAGAAGGAGTTTGAAATTCCCATCCTTCATCACTACCACAGAGCTGTAACAAGCCCAGTGCGGATGGATGATGCTGAATTGATCGCAGAGCTAAAACTGATGCTTGCCTGGCTGCACGTGGCCTCCTGACCTAATTCTGCTTGTGATTTGCAGGCAGGATGTGCTTCTTGCTCCTCGCCCATACCCTGCCTGCCTGCAGGAAGACTGATTTCCCTAAGCTGAATCTAACCAGGGAAAATCAAAAAAGCTGTGTGGGAGAGACAAATGTAACCTCTCTGAGAAAAGGATGGATCTTCTGGCATCTCTGAGTGTTGTTTATTATGCAGGCCACAGAATTAAACATCCTCAATGCCACGAAATAAAGCTTGTTCAGGTGAAAATAGCAAATGAGGGTTTAAAGGCAAGGGGGAGAGTATCTTTAATATTTAAAGACCAGACACGAGGTAGAATAAATGAGAAAACTGTTTGCAGGGAGGGGGAACAAGCAGATGGGAAATAGCCTGTATCAATACACCACCAATGGGACTAAGGGCAATCATGATTATTTAAGCTTTTCAAGGGCAAAATAAATAACCCAATCAATTTCTTCTTAATGAAAAATTGGTAAAATGGGACTGCTACTTCGATAGAGGTATGAAGGGACGTATGAAGGGAGCATAACCCCACATATTTGACATGACTACGAGTCCCTGCCACTCTTCATCCTTAGCTGAATTTCAGTTTTGACCCTTGTCTCAGAGATAATAAAGGAGAATGGAAAGGATGTAAATAGAGATAACAAATATGACTATAAATAATAAAAGGATAAAAACTGGTGTATAAATAAGGGAGGTAAATCAGACACATATATTGGTCTTTTATTTTTGAAAAGACTTGAAATGAGACTTTCTAATGGATTTAAAGGCAAAACTGTTTAATTAACAAAAGAAGGCATTTTACATGTAATTAATCCATGGTATTTGGTGTCACTTTCCATTACTGTAGCAAAATACCGCTGCATATGTAGGGCTAATTTATGGATGATCCATCCATGGAGGTTTCCAAGGCCAGGCTGGATGGAGCTTGGAGCAGCCTGGTCTAGTGGGAGGTGTCTGCCCATGGCAGGGGTTTGGAATGAGATGGGCTTCAAGGTCCCTTCCAACCCAACTCATTCTGTAATTCTGTGTTTCAATGATAAACTTCACTCCCAGAAACACTGCTTATGTCAAGCTGCACTTGAAGCAACTCCAACAGTTCATAACCAGTTTAACTCACCAGTCATTAGGTTATTTGCATGAGTAATTAATATTTTCCTGATTCCACAATTCTTTTTTTTTTCCCCCATGTACCCACAGTATTAAAATTGCACACATCTTCTTCAGTTTCAGCTTGCATGTTTTATTTAAAAAATGTCACTTATGTGTTGTTCAGGATGAAATAGTGCTCTGTGACAGTGTTCTAACCAGACCTTCCGTGGCATCTCCTTCATTAAAGGCCTTTACAAACAGGTTAGAGGATGAGCTCTGAGAAACAACACAGGTAGAGCTGATCCTGCCCTAGGGCTGGGCCATGGAAGGGGTGACCTCTTGAGGTCCCTTCCAGCCTTAGGAGTCGATGTTTCATTATTCTGATACAGCAAATTGCTGTGCCCCATTAAAGTGACATAACACACATTTCTGGAGGTCCCGAGAGAGCTCATTAGAGAGAGGTGAGATTTTGGTTTAACTCTCTTTTTTACTTCAGTGTAGAAACCAACCAAAAAATGCATGTAACCAACAATCCAGAAACACAGAGATAAACTAATATCCCATATCTGTTGTAGGAGATTCATCTCAGAATCATCCATTTTGCAATCTCCTCCTGAAACATCTTACACTGACTCCAGTTAGAATCTGGTCACTGGAGAAGATGATGCTGTGTGGGTTTCTAACTGAGATTTGGGGTTTACTTCTGTATTCCCTATTTCTGTGACATCCAATTCTGAAAACCTCTATGTGTTCATAGCCCAAAATACCTGTTAAACTTCAAATGGGCCAAGCCAGGTTATCAGACTCTGAATTTCCTATTCCTAGAATGTCTTTGGCAAAGCATTTGGAGAGGTGATCTTTGAGAATCCACAAAGGAGTGGGGAGAGCAGGGGGTAGCCATGGGGGTAGAAGATTAAGTGGAGGAGTTTGTGAGACCACCAGAAATGGTGCAGACCAGGAAAGCTGCCATTAGTGAAGTTCTACTATAACTGCACCCTCAGAAGGCAAAAATAGAAATACTTCATTGCATTCACTGAGTGGTTTTAGTACTGGCCAGAGGTTGAAATGAGCCTTTGCTGGAAGAGGTGACTGAGTTTAGTTTGGAGTTTAGAGATGATCATATTTTATAAACCTTACTTTTTTTTTCCTAGACACTGATAAAACCTATAGAGAGCAGATCTCCAGCACTCCTCTGTACAGCTAGTAACAAGATAAAGGAACAAAGATTAAGGAATTCTCAAAAATAGAGAAAACAATCCAGACTGCCTGGACATGCACTGAGGCTCATTGCTGCAGGCACTCACTGCTAAGAGGTTATAGGGGACAAAATCTGAATTGATCATTCCTGAATTTGCCAGTTTGCAGCCAAATTCAAAGGGAAAAAGCAGTGACTGTGTGATTGGGAAAGTAAAACTGTTCGTTAACACTTTGGATAGGTTATGAAAAATTCAGGCATTGGAACAGGCTGCCCAGGGTAGAGTCACCATCTCTGAGTGTTCAAAAATGTGTGGATGTGGCATTGGGGGACTCAGATTAGGGGTGGCTTTGGCAGTGCTGGGTGAGTGGTTGAACTCAGTAATTTTAGAGACCTTTTCAAAACTTAAAAATTCCATGATTCTAAATATTAAAAAGATTCTGCCTAATTTAAACCACCTAATTTAAACCACCGTACATATGTATACGTACATGTAATATTTGTTTTATTTCTCAATTCAAGCTCAGCACAACCAATTACTACCAGGCATAGATGATGCTAAATTAAATCATTTTCCTGTAGTTAATGGGACATTCATGATCCTAAACTTCTTACCAGCAGCCTCAGGCATGGCTAACCAGTTAGCTATTTCCCTCCCCTTTCTTTTATTCATTTGATACATTTAAACAAATAAAAGTTTAAATTACAGAAGCCAGAGTGGGTTTTTTCCTCACCTCTAGATTTTAATCTTCCTTTCCCTCCCTCTCTTAGTCAAGATGGAGATCTCAGACCCAAGCACCAAAATTATTTATCTTCCTGGGACAAAGGCTCAGTTCATTGTGCCTTCATTGCTTGTGCCATTGCCTGAGATGTGGCTACAAACCCAAATCACAGCTGCCAGAGCTCTTTGAGCAGCTCTGACTTCACCTTTTGATTAAAATATTAAAAAATATTAAAATGTTGCTTTCCTTGTGAGCTATGTACCTGGTACCTAGTGGGAAGGGAAGGGCTATTGGTTGGGGAAAACTTGGATAAAAGTTATTTGATAAATCATTAATTTCTCCATCACAAATATCTCCTGTTATCTTCTACCAATTTTAATACACTGAAGAGGACAACTGTAACTGAGAAGCAATCTTAAGTGATCCCAGAAGACCTGAAATCCTTAGATACATTAATAATCCTGCATGAAGCTCATTTCTTTCAGCAGTGACTGCAAGATCAGGCCCCAAATTAATGAAATTGTGGAGACAAAATGAGAAATGGAGGAGTTGAAGAACATAAGCCAGAACAGAAGGATATTACATTTAGGTGATATGTGAAATGAAATAAGAGGGTATTTGAGAAGAAAGAGAAAGGTTTGATCACAAGTAGAGAAACTAAGGAAAAGAAAAAGTCAAAGTGAGGATAGGGAGAAACTAGACAGGGAAAAAACAGAAAGATTTTCTCTGTTTCTCAATCCACTTCATTTTATTTGGCAGAAGAACTTCTGTTTTCCACTGGTGTAAAGGCAGGCAATGAAAGCTGGGAGATTCATTCCACCTCATTACAAGCACAATTAGGCACCTCTCTCATATTACCTCATATTTTATATAGTCATGGGCTGTTCTTGGCAGAGATTATGCCAGGACCATACAATTAGAAATGTGTCATTTGAATAGTGGAGAGTCAAACTTACCTTCTGAGCATATCCCATCATTCTGGAATAAGAATTGATGATAATTCTAATTTCTCATTGTAATATTATCCAGAACATATTTTTGTTTTCTTATCAAAGCTATTTAAAATCATGAACTTCCCTGTGTGATAATTTACTTTATAACACTTTTATTTCTCCTTTAAGGTTTTTATTATTAATGAGAATGCATTTTTTATAGCACAGAATGCTGATATCTTTACTTATAAAGACAGTAGGAAAGTGTCATTTGATCATCTAATGACCTCTGGTGGATGAATCTAATTGACTCACAAACACATAATGTTTCACACTGGCTTTAACTTGTATTGATTGCATTACTGCAGGGCTGTGCAGCTTCTCCAGGCTGCAGAAATACCCAGCCTTTAAAAATAATCCCATCCCAACCCAGGAAGAAATGGCACAAGCCTAAAGTGTCTCATGGGCTAAAACCATAAAAAAACTCTAATATTAATCATTGTGTCTAAATTTGTCCAATTTTCCTCCCGTGATCATGTGAGGAATGGCCCTAAACTGAAAAAGCATGTGGAGATTTGATATGAGGAAGAAATTCTTCCTTGTGAGGGTGGGCAGGCCCTGGCACAGGGTGCCCAGAGAAGCTGTGGCTGCCCCTGGATCCCTGGGAGTGTCCAAGGCCAGGCTGGACAGGGCTTGGATCAGCCTGGGATACTGGAAGGTGTCCCTGCCCATGGCAGGAGGTGGAACTGGATGAGCTTTAAGCTCCCTTCAAGCCCAAACCATTCCACAATTTTGTGGTCTTTAAGGTTCCTTCTTCTGTGCATTTCACAGCAGACAAGGCACATGATCCTCTTTTCCTCCCATGCTCACCTGTCTAGCTTTATTTTTACACCCCACACTGTGTATCTGATCACAAATACATCTATTGATGTGTAATAGTTACACTATGGAATAATAAGGAAACCCAGGGAAGATATCCTTGCAAAACTGCACTGTGGAATGCATCAGTACCTATCACTACTGAGCAGGAGACAAAGTAATGAAAAGAAGCATAAAGGAAGCAGAAATTCTTTCCAGTTACACTTTATTTGCTAAACACTTGAGAAGGCTGCAGAAGCTTTTTTGATCTTCTCAGGTATTGCTAAGTATTCAGAGGTATAAAAGCAGAGGTATAAAAACAAACCAGAAAAAGAAAAAGTAAAACTGTGGACCTACTTTGCATTTATAGCAAGATTCCCTTATTTGATTCAGTCTGTCTGAGACTTCCTTTAAAAGGCTATAAAAATGTATCACCTATTTTAATGTGGGTTTATTTTTAGCTGCTAAAGAATAAATAGAGACACTATACCCTGCTCCTCCACTAGTTGTGTTTTATTAATCTTTCCTCCCTTCTATGTTTCCACCAAATAGTTTTTGTTACCTGAACATGAGCTGTGCTCCCAGGGGGTGTTGTGAGGGTGCAGATGCTGCTGGTGTGACCTGGAGAGGTGACAGCACAGATGGATCTCAGCAGCTTCTAGCACCTTCTAGAGAGGTTCTTCACGTACTGCAGAGACCTTTTTGTCAAGGACTCCAAATGCAAACCCCCTGCAGGTTAACCTGAAGGGTTCCCATTCTCCCAGCTCTGCCATTAAAGGTCTTGGATGTGAATTCCACCTCTCTTGAATCCCCAGAGTAAACCCTGAGTTATCAGACTGAACAGTAAATTTACTCTCCCTGTGCTGTACTCACCCCTTAGAGCCAGTGTTTGCTGAAGCCATTCTACACAACGAGATTCATTCCAGCTCTGTCTGTCCCCAGACAGACAGACAGACATCCTGCACAGAGCAAATCCTTCCCTCATCTAAATTACTCCTCTCCCCCTCGCCTCTGTTCCTTGTTTTTATTCCCGCACGCAACCCTGGCACCAGCAAAAGACTCTCTTGGACAGAAAACAAAATCCTTTAACAATTCCACCAACGTGGAAGCCTCGCTGGGGAGGAAATGGGAAACCTCGTCCCCTTCACTCTTGCTACCAGCAGCTGAATCAATGGAGGTCATTATATTATCCTTGCCCAAGATGTCAGGGGGTCAGGAAAGAGCAGCTTTGTTGAGGAGTTGCTCCAGCCCGACATTATGGATTTGAACAATGAAAACAGAGCTGGATTGTGAGAACCCATGTGAGATTATTTAAGGCAAGATAAAGCCATTTTGATCATTGCTATTGCAACTGGGCTTTGGATCAAGAAAGGCACCCCTCTAGGTAGAGCTCTGCAGAGGATTAGTGCTGAGCAGGGCAGGAGGAGGGAGCAGGACACACACCAGGACACAGCTCTGGGCAATGAAAATTCACCTCCAGGGCTGGACATCGATCACCAGGTGATCCCATTTGGATTCCCCAAACAGGATTCTCACACAAAAGGATGAGATTAATGGGACTGAGGGACTTAAAATGAAGTTTTTACAAACCCCAGGAAACTTCTGACTGAGTCCTGGGGAAATAGTGATCCCTTAGGCCAGGGCAGTCACTCCCAGGGCCTTAGGAGAGGAAGCTGTGGTTCTTCTTGTTCTTTAACTCCCTGCCTTGGTCTCCCAGGCTGAGGCATCAGCTACTCCTGCAGCACAGGACCTGCTGCTCACAGAGGTTCACCTGTGTCCTGGCACCCCTCCAGGACAAATAAATCACTTGGATTGAGTTGTCCATTCAGTTCCTTCCTTCCTTCCTTCCTTCCTTCCTTCCTTCCTTCCTTCCTTCCTTCCTTCCTTCCTTCCTTCCTTCCTT
>NC_031770.1:109273226-109282615 GCF_001522545.3 Parus major
CTCCTTCCCTCCTTCATTTCACCCCTCATCTTTTAATTCTATCTTTGGTGAAAGTTCAAACCAACTGAAATCCCAAGCCAGAAAAATGATTTATTTTAGAACAGAGATATTTTTCTACCCCTTTTCTTTTTAGAAGCCTCAGAGCTGGACATTTAGTACATTTTTGGGTCTCTAAAATTGCAGCTAGAAAGGTAAGCATGTTGGAAATAATCTTCCCAAGAATAGCTCTGGTTTGAGTCATCGGCATTTTACAATAATAATAAAAATGAAAAACATTTCCTCAATAATTCCAAGCTTCCTCTCCTTTGGATTACTTTAATTTGCCTCCAAAGTCGGTGGGAAGTTACATGATTTTATAAGAATATAATTGGGCTTACCAGTGCTTGAGTTTTTCTCTTCATCTGGAAAACAGGTGAATTTGCTCTCATAACTCTCTTCTATGGAGGATGCAGAGCAAAGCATGCCTGGATTCATCCTCTGTTTTTTTCATAACCAAACTACAGCAAACCTTGTTTGTACCTCTTATCTCTTCATTTACCATCCTTTCAGTTTTAGGTTTCCCTTTAAAATGTCCCACTGAGATGCCCAAAACCTGGGACTGATGACAACCAAACCCAGGACAGCAGGAAGGCTGCTCCATCTTCCTTGGACACAGAGCTTGTCCCAAGCAGAATTTGGGAATGTGACCACAACCTGTGGCAGATGCCAGGCAAAGGATGGAGTGGCACACTTGCTTTCAGTTCCTACCATTTATCTTAAAAATGGCCCTGGCAGACCTGGCCCTGTGTCAAATCCCTGTGTCAACAGGAGCCTGAGTAGTTTTAAGAGATCTGAGACATTTTCTACATTACTTAGAGAAAATTGTTCTGATTTTATTCAAGGGCTAAATTCCTGGGGGAATCAGCAAATTAAGATGGTCTTTGATGGTTCACAGTATCTTTCCATTATTCAGTTCTCTAAAAGGGGGATTGGAGAGTGGTTAAAGTACTTAAAATACTTTGGGAGCTCTGGACAGATTTTTTTTTTCCTCCAAAATATCTGAGCACCCAAGCCCAGAAGTTAGGCTCCGTGGTACTTCTGAAAATCCCATTAGATCTCTGATTTGTATCTTTAGGCATCCCATTGCCTTTAAAAATGTTGTCCCTGGTGCCAGTGTGAATTGGAGCTTTTGCATATCAGGCTCTGGTGCACAAAATGTGCAAAAGTTACAGGGATTTTTACTGAAGGGATAAAACCCATAAAAGTTGAAAGATATCAGCTGTCAATTTATCTCAAATCACAAAAAAAAACCCAGACACAGTCACTGGTCCTGTTTCTTTGTTTCACTTTCCAAAATTCCTGTAATTATATGCAGGTACCTCTTACAGTGGAAATTGGTTCTTCTAGACAAAGAATATGATTTTTTTTTTCTTAACTGTACAAAATATGCAATTGAAAAAAAAAAGTGAGCAGTTGGAGTGTGGAGAAAAAAGAGACTACATCTGTAGGATTTTGTTCTGCTTTTAGTATCAAATCACCAAACTCATTACATTATTTATCCTACAGGCTTGTGCTGCAAACATTGAATACAATTCATACCCTAGGAAAAGAAATGTGTGCTTTTTAATTGCCCCTGATTTGAACAACCATTAATTTCATTAGTCTCTCATTTTATTTTATTTTTTTAACTTAATATGGGATATCAAACCAGTTTATTTTAAAGTGAAGTTATGAACCACTGATTTTTTAAAATCCTAAAAATTGTGAATTGCACTATACATATGCCTATGCATATGCATACACCTACCCACACATAAACCAAAACTGTATAATTTATATTAGAAACGTGCACGTGCACACACAAACTGGAAAATATTTTCTTTCTTCTCACTGTAGAATCCAAACCTCAAAAACCAGCAGTTTGTATAAATCAAGGGCTTTCAAAAAAACAAATCTCAGTGAAGTCATTCTTCTGAACTGTGTTTAAAATATCTTGGGTTTATCATAGGCTATAATTCAAACTACTGAGTCGTAAAACTAATCTTTTTCTTGCACTGATTTTTATTTGTTTTGGTCCTTTATTTCACCTACTGAGTACACTGTAGGTGGAAGGTTAAGTTTCAGTGCACGTTTGTGGGATGCAGAAGGGAGACTCTTAAGCAGACCACTCATTTCATTCACATTAACTCCAGGTTTACCACAGGGGGAAAAACAGCCCTTTGCATAATGGTATTATGGGAAGTGGCACATTCAGAACCCTTAAATCTTTATTTAGGAACAAACAGTCAAGCTAGGAAAGGAATTCTTTAATTTTCAGATAGTTTATTGTGTGTTATTGGTGTGTAAAGGGTTGTTACACTGTGGTTACATCTCCTCCATGTTACCTACAAGTTAACTTTAATCTGTGTATATTTTGGAAAAGGTTCATGTATTCCCAGGAAGGGACACTGAAAAAAGAGGAATCAGCATCACTGCTGGTGACTGGGATTGATGACAACCAAATTATTCTGTTGGTTTTAGCCACTTCAAGGTTTGATCCCACACCAAGCACCTTGGTCCTTGCTGTCAGCAGTGCTTAACTTCAGTGTTGAACCAAAATCTGCTCATTTCAGCTTTTCCCTTGGTGCTGGACAGCTTCAGAATTTCCCTTCTTTGCAGAAGATTCTCCTTCTTTGAGATCCCCTATAGCCAAAATATTAAATATTAGCCGTGCCTGTCAGAGTCAAACAATTCCTGCTGGGTTTGCAGCAAGTCAGAAAAAAAAAACCACAGGTGGAGTATTTTGGATGTTTTAGCCTGATTTCATTTCACTCAGCTAATCCGACCCTCTCAGGATGTTTATTTTGTCTTCACACAGCAGTGCATTTATCCAGGATTTTAGGTGACATAGAAACTCTTGGAAAGATAAAAATAGGTTGTGCAGAGATGTGAGCTTTGTCCTTTGTCCTTCCAAAGGGTTAAATCCAAGGAAAAAAAAATAGGAAAAAAAAAAAAAAGAGAAGGAGAGAAAGAGAAAAAAAAATAAAAGGTTAGTGTTTTCTGTCCATTAAAGAGAGTATTCTGCTCTGAAACCGAATTGGTCATGCATTCTTCCTGCGTTTCCTGGCAGAGAGAAGAGTGACTGCAGCACCTGCCTCCCCTTCGCGCTCCATCCCGCGCCCCCCGGATCTGTCACTTATTACCCCACTCGCCTGCAGGACCAAAGCAGCTTTGAGCCGCCGATTTCCCTTAGTTAGCTCCATATGAAATTCCTCCTGGAGCATAGCTGGAAGTTCTTGGTCTGGGTTTTTGTTTTGTTTTGTTTTGTTTTATTTTTTTAAAAAATTTTTTAATTTTTTTTTTCCAGGACAAAACTGCTCGTGCTGAGCAGAGGGTCTGGATACCAGACAATTTGGATGGGGGTGAATGGACAATGATCTGTTTCATTTTTCGCCCTCACGTTTTCCCTCCAGCAAATGCCATCAACATTTGTAAAAAGAAAAATTTTTGCTTTTGCTGAAGAGCTACTTAAAAAAAAAAAAAAAATCCATTAAAAATTCTCCTCACTAATTTCTGTTTAATGTTTTGGATTAATCTGTTTTTCATGTTTCTTCCTCTTATTTACCTCCAGTCTTTATGCCTTAGCTCAGTCTTTGCATCTGGCCAGAGAAAGTTTTTACAAAATGATCCAATTTCTCACGCTGGAAAAGAAAATTCCACTAAAAGTGATATATCTCTGACTTGGTCTCAAATTTAGGGTGGAAAACCAGATGTTGAATACCAAAAAATTCTGAAAAAATTCCGCTTTTCACTAATTAAATAGCAAGAATATTTTTTAAAAAGCAAAATGTTTTCTACAAAACAGATGTACAAATATCTTCCACCTCTAAATGAAAATATTTCTTTTCCTGTGCATTTCTGTAATGAACTTTTGCAACCTGAGAAAGATTTTTGAAAAGGTTAGGTCCTAAAGTAATTTCTAAAACGAAATCTTTAATTTATAGTTCCTGAAGGTTGTTTTACTTAATTTTGATGTGATACAGAATCAGTTTCCTGGGACCGAAGAATTTTCCCAATGAATGATCCAGGGTCTGAACTCTCCCAGAGCCCAAGAGGAGAAAGATGAAAGGTTTTGGTTGGCAGTAGGGTCCCATTTTTCTCTTGTCATGACTCTAGGAGAGTTTTTGGGGAAGCAGGTGGTGAGATCTGCAGGTGACGTGGATGAGGTTGGATGTGGTAGATGTGGTTGCAGTCTACCACAAAACTAGAATGGCCTGAATATTTCTCATTTCTTATTCCTGCTTAAGTCACTTTCATCCTTCCTCCACCCCAGACTATGCTGATGGCAATAGGAGGAGATAAATCTATCTCCTGGCAGAGACAGGTGAGGTTATGAATGTTTAAGGACCACTTGTGGAAAAGAAAAATACATGTCATTCCCTCTGAAGGATGACAACTACATTGATCCACAGTCATGTAAAACTAAAAGGAAGAAACACACTTCATGTTAGTGTTGATGGCCCATTTTTTTTATGCTTTTTACTAAAAAAATATTAAAAAAAAGGAATAAAGGACATTTTGAAGAGTAGAAAATATGCCTCATTCCCCTAAGTACATCAAAAATTAAGCTTGGTTTTGCTTTGTGGTAGTTATGGAAAATGCTGTAAAGTAAGACAATCAGGAGGGTAATAAATTGTATTTCTAGAAAAAGATATATGAAAAGACAAATTTATCCCATCCTTATGACTCAATAGGGTTAACAATATTGTTTGGACACTGTTGGCTGAAAAGGTCTGGGGTAACATCGTGTGGTGTCTCACTGGAACAGGAATGAAGGTTTTCAATTGTTTGTTTGCCACGAGAAATGGGGGAGCAGAAAGCTGGCTGCAGGTGGATCCCATTAACCCTGGAATAACACATGTCAACAAACAGCAATTCTGGGAATTTTTAAATATCTGCCCACTCTCTCAGCTGCATTTTTCCATCCTGCCCTGAATTCATGTGCTGTGGTTTTATCTCCTGGACAGTGTAGGAAACTAAGGAGATTCTTGTTATATCCAGGTGTCACATCCTTTTCCACTCAAGACATTTTCAGGTACATATTGAGTGAAACAAAATTAAAAAGTTAAAATATTAATTTAAATTTTCCTCTTAACAGATGAGCCAAGAAGAATACATGATTGCATTGTCCCCTGGAATATCCATCTTCAGGGATCACCTATGGCCTTTTATCTGTATTTTCTTGGCTGCTTTTTTCCCAATGAAAAATGTGAGTGCACACACCCCACCAACCCCACCAATGCTATTGAATTTTCCTGTGCTTGAGGGGCACTTTCTCTGATGAGATCCAGTTGTGTCCATTTTGGTGCTGCCAAGCCCTTGGCAATCTGTTTAGATTAATGAAAGGTGCTCCTTGTAACCAAATCCCCTTTCCTGGGGGTAACCCATTCTCCACCTCCAGAACCATCCCCAGGAACACGCCAGGCTGAAAGATAGACTGTTCTTAAATAACTTCATCCTTGCTGCTCAGATTGATATCTATGAACAGATGTTAATTATAAGGAAAGCAATAGTTGAAATGCAGATGGTATAGAAAATGTCTGTGCACATTCAATCTGTGTTGCTTTTTATAATACCCAAACACTGCTCCCATTGAAACTCTGGGTCTGTAGTAAAACATTACAAGGTTTTAAGCAGAACGTCCCTACCCCCTTGTGGCATAATGGCATTTCTGGAATGGAAATAAACCTGCATAAAATTGCTTCCACTGGTTCTCTAAAGCACCTTAATCAGGTGAGGGAGCAGCTCTGGAGAGGTGTTCCCTTCCCTGCTTACACTGAGTTCTGCAGATCTCAGCCCAGCTACCCATTCAGTACCCTAAACTTAAGCCCTAGCTAAAGAAATCAAAATAGACCAAAGCTAAAGGCTGGTAATTTTTTTTTGGCTTATGTCCCCTCATTTATTTTCCTTTCTGTTGAGCTTTAGATGTCAGTCCCTGCTGCTGAACCAACTCAGCTTTTACCCATTATTCTGCAGGGTGTTATGGTGCATCATGTTTCCAGGGCATGGCATGTGGTGGAAGGCTGGTCCAGGATGAATTCAGATGGCTGATATTTTCACACACAGCAAGGTCACAGTGAGCAGTAAAAGTCACCCCAAACAGATGCTGCCCAAACTGGCCAGATTAGGCCACTCCCTCATTATGCAATGGCAGAGTCACTTTATCTGCTTGGAAGTGAACCATCATATTATTCCATAATAGTTACATTAATAGAATGAACATTGTGGACTGGAGATCCTACAAAGCATGAACATGTATCTCAAAATCTGACCAGAAATTTCCTTTCTCTTGGCTATATATGTTGAATGAAGAAACTCATGGAGGGAATATTTTTTTTTAGTTTAAAACCAGTTAGAGCTCTTTTTATTTTGTCTACATCAAAGAGTTGAGCATGTCCATTGTCAAGGCTGATCTTTCAATGGTAACAACTACTTTAGGACACCTTCATGCCTTGTTTCTGAATTTAAAGAGGTCAATTTTGACTTCCAGAGCAGTGTAAAACAATATTTCTTTAGCTATAGGGGAAGCTGTGGATGAAACTTTTGGACATGATCACCCAAGACTTTCTAACTGCAAGCATTCAAATGCTTTTCTACAATATTTCCTGAACAAAGAATTACTGGCATTTGTATATAATGATTTTTCTTTTGTTCTCTTTTAAAATTTTATTTAAGCATCACCTAATATGCCTGTGGTAATACTGAGGTTCTAGGAGTAATCTCAAATGGCAATTAGACATTGGTTTTAACAGATTTTGAGTTTGGTGTCTTCCAAAATCTTCCTGTCCAAAGCATCATGACAGCTCAGACATATTTTATACAAAAATCAGTTGTTTGCCTTTTCCACTTGTAAATAAAAGACTTATGGCATCATTTTTATATGGGCTACATTAAAGGCTCAGAAACTAGAAGGCAAATGAAATGGACCTGGAACCTACTCTGCTATTAAGGGTTGTGAAATCTGCTCCTCATTTAAGGATTTAAAATGGTCTCATGCTTTTTGAGGCCTGACTCCTCAGAATGCTTGAACTTCCAGCTATTGCAGTTTCCTTGCCCTCCTGAAGGCCTTCTTTCAGAAAGATGACCTTTGATTTAGCATTAGGGTATTTTTTTTCCTTTTTCTAAAATTACCCAAAGAACATTTAGAGAACTTTTCTCTAAAAAAAATTCTGAAAATTGAATTAGAGAAAAACTGATTTTTTTTCTGCTTATGTTGGGATTGATGTTTAGACAGGCAAATGCTTCTTTTTTTCTCCCCAGATGTGGGTCCAAAAACTGATCACAGATAGTGATCTGGTGATTAAGCATATTTTTGGTTTACTTCAGGAGGGAATTACTGAAAAACAGGCAAACTGTGTATTTGACTAATGGTCACATCTCCAAGCTGTTTTCCCCACATTGTCTTACCAGCTCTGTGCTGGTTCATGGCAAAGCTCATTGCCCTCCAAGGTGGAATCACCCTCCCTTCTGTTGGACCTGTGGAAGGGTTTACTGGGTGCCTTCAGGTACACAAGTGCCTACAAAAAAATCCCTTCAAAGAGTGCACATTAACCCACAAGCCCTGTTTGTTAAGTTCCTGGTTTTGCCCATCGGACTCCTGAGATTTTTCAGCTTGTCACTCTTCTCAAAACACGTTTCACTCCTTTCAGGTGACTTTGTCTGGTGTCCAGTGCTCAGCATCTGAGCAGCCAGAACAGCCATGTGCTAGGAGCTGAGATGGACAGCCTTATTTCCTGAGAAAATAAGTGAATGGTTAAAGGGAACAACCTAGAGTCATGTTTTTTCTTTAAATCATTATGATGCAGCAGCATGATAGACAAAGCCAACTCTTTAAATCATTTCCAGAAAGAGAAAAGGGTTAATTTCATGCAATAATTTATTTGGATCTGGTTAACATATCCCAGTTTCAAGCACTGTGCTGCACTATTACACAGCAGCTTCAGAGGTGACTGAATTGCACTGATGGATGACTTGATATTTTAATATATTGGGTTAAAAAACTTCCCATTTCTTTTTAGCATGAAATATGAGAAAGTAAAGTGGCAGATTTTTCTTCAGCTGCTTTATTCAGTAAACTGGTTCAGCAGCAAGGATGTAGGTAAATCAAATATATCTAACATTGTTTGAGAACATGTCTCCCATTGATTTCAAAAACATCTCTAGGGATATTTTCTTAAATTAAACTTAACGATAGCATGCATCAGTTAAGATCTATTAGATCCAGGAGATGATAACACTTATTAAAATGATGAGTTTCATGCTTGCACTGTTTATAAAGTTTAAACATAATTTTTCCAATTAACCTGCCCTCCTTCTTAGCAGCACTGAAGCATTTAATAATGAAGATAATGAATGAGAAGTTCCTTTGAAGTAGTCACAGGAATGTTCCTATCAGTTATTCTGACATGTAAATAGCACCTCCTGTTCTTCTTCACTCCCTGTGTGACCCATATCTTTGTCTCCTGGAGTGGTGAAAAAGCCATGAGAAGAGACACAAAAAGATTTCAGACAGTGCTCCTGCCTCTTTGTTTGCTGGGAAGGCTCTACAAAGCCACAGGACAAGAGGAAATTAACTCAAGTTGCATCAGAGGAGGTTTAAATTGGATATTAGGAACATTTTTTTCACCAAAAGGATGGTCAGGCACTGGAAAAATGCCTAGGGCAGTGGTGGAGTCACTGTCCCTGGAGGGATTTGGAGGCCATGTGGACGTGGTACCTGGGGACACGGTTTAACAGTGGCCATCTCTGAGGGGACAGCTGGACTGGATGGCCCTGGGGGGTTTTCCAACCTAGACAACTCTGTGATGACAGGGTATGGAGGCAGGGGCAGGGAGGTGGGGTATGGTGAAGGTCTGATGCAGGTGTGGAGAAACCAGCAAGGTCTATGGAAGAGGAATAGCTCATGAAAGACAAGGAAGAAGGAGGAAGAAGCTGTAGAGGTAGCAGCAATGAAGTTTCCTTTGGGAAAGGTGGCATTCCTCGTGCTGGATGACTGCAGTATCTTCCTCTCCTTCTCTAAAAGGCCCAGTTTAGACACAGCTGGATAACAGGTACAGAGAAGGCAGACTTTACAATAGTGATATTCAGGGTATCACAATTACCTCTTTGCTGAATCAGAGCTGCAAGCAATGCTTGTATCTTCAAGCAAGTTTCTCATCTAATTCAGACATGGTGCTAAGGAGGGCAACGAACAAAGATGAATCTCAAGGGGAACCAAGATAGCAGGACCTAAATTCAAGTCATTCTTCAGCTGCACTAGGTGGTCATTGTCAGTCTTCTCTTCTCTTCTCTTCTCTTCTCTTCTCTTCTCTTCTCTTCTCTTCTCTTCTCTTCTCTTCTCTTCTCTTCTCTTCTCTTCTCTTCTCTTCTCT
>NC_031770.1:109283670-109286185 GCF_001522545.3 Parus major
TCCCATCCCATCCCATTATTAATGCTATCTTTAGAAATAAATGTATGTGTGTTTTCCTTTTTAAAACACACATCAGTAAAGGTAAACAATAGGAGGATGGATGTGTCCAGAGAAGGCAAAGAGGGTGGGGCTGAGCAAAGCAGAGGAAAGCAAAGGAGCAGCAATAGAAGCACACTGTCAATAGGAAGAAAAGTTTAGGGTTTAGGAACGTTGGGGTGTCCAGCAAGACACTTAACATGTTTTAAGAAGGACAAGGTTTTGTTATTTACCTGCCTCACACAGGTCATTCATACACACTCAAACTGAAAGATTTTAGACTGAAAGAGATGGGAAAAAAGGCCACTGTGGCTAATGAGAAGGAAAGTGACACATGGAAAGAGTCAAGAAGAGCAGAACTACATCAGTCTTGCAGAAAAGGCTTAGCAGGACTAACACCACAGAGGAGAGAAGAAAATAAGAAGGTAAAAGGGGAGAAAATCTATTTAAACAAATAGACAAAGCTGGCAAAAGAACAGCTGCTTACAATCAAGTAATCATTTTAGGCTGGAAATTAGGTTCCCAACCACCAAGGAAATGAAACTCTGGGACAACATTTCACAAAGACCACTAGGACACAGCTAAAATCTGGCTGAAGATGGGACCTGATAAAGATATAAAGGCACCATATGATCTGCTTGCCTGTGTTAGGCACAAGGAAGATTCTGATCCCAACAACCCATTCCAGTTCTGTGTTCCTTTTATTTACACTTCTTCTGTCCTGACAGACAAAACAGCAGCTTGTGAATACATATAATTTTATCAAAAGGAACCAAATGCATCAGTCAAAGGAACTAAATGCATGAGTCAAAGCTGCCCTGAGGTGGTTTTAACTTGAGCAACTAACTTTTGAAGGGCCCAGCTCTTCTCTTGTGGTTGTGGAATTCTTGCTGACATCCTTAGGAGGCCCATGTGTGGACAGATTGCTGAATATGAAGTGGAAATTGGCAGAATGGATCAGAGAGGAGAATATAGCCCTCAGCAAATTGCTTTGCATCTTTCTGGCCTTGGCAAATGTACAGTTACTTTTCCCAAGTAAGATAAGATGCTTTTTAACCATCTTCTCCAGCAAAAAAGGCACAAAGATGGGAAGATGTCTTCAGACACTTCCTAACTCCTCATTGCTAGCACATATTTGTAAAA
Organism: Parus major; assembly: GCF_001522545.3. Lineage (NCBI taxonomy): Eukaryota > Metazoa > Chordata > Aves > Passeriformes > Paridae > Parus > Parus major. Next base: position 109,284,850 of record NC_031770.1, read on the forward strand.
CATTTTCATTTAAGACAAAACAGAAAGCAAAATAAAAATAGATTCTATTCTTGACTCTGGGTGGCCTTGGGCAAGATATTCAGTGATTTAAATACTAGAAGGGATAAGCAAGGCCAGTTCCCTGCTAGCCTTGCTGGTCATCAGCTGGGAAGAACGGGTGGTGAACATGGCCAGAGATGAAAGTTGGGACAGCAGTGATTCAGTAAGGCTGCAGGATATGGAAGAAGGTTGGGGAACTTGGCCCCAGAGTCAGAACAGTGCATTTCTGGAGACAAGCTCCAAAAAGTTTGCTCTCCAGAACAACAAAAAAAAAATAGTGCTGCACAGACTCCTCTGCAAGCAGCCAGAGAAGAGGGAGCTGCTGTGGGGAGCAGCCATACTTTTAAAGGAAATTCACAAAGAGTTCTGTAATAAGTGTTCTGTGTCTGCAGGAAGATCAAGAAACTCAGCAGAGCTGCTTGGTTAATCAAGGAACTTCTTGATGAGCTAAAAATGCTAGAAGGGAGCACACACAAAGCAGAAATAAGGAAGGGAAACAAAGGAGGATCATCAAAGCTTTGTTTGTGCTCATAGGGATGAAAGGAAAAGACCAAAACCCAGCTGGCATTAAGACAGAGAAGAATAATAGCAGAGAGGAGGGAATCCACAGATGTGCCAGTGGCAGAAGGAAGTTCAGGGAAAATGCAAGTCCACTGCTGGATGCAGAGGAAAATCTGATTTATTATCAGCAGAGTGGAAAAGGCCTTCTCAGTACCAGTTTTCAGAAGTCCAGACTGCTCCAGACCTCTGGGTGTGTTGACACAGCTTGGCAGGCAGAGGGGCAGCCAGGAGTGAGGAAAGAACAGACAAGGCTCTACCCAGGGGAACTCAATTAAATCCATGTGATCAGGTAGAATACACTCAAAGATGCTAAAAGTGTCAGCAGATGTAGCTGGGTGAGGCCTTTGTCTATCATTTATGAACAATTATGGCTACTAAGAGGAGGTGTTGCTGACTGGAAAAGTCTAATTTTTTTCCAGTCCTCAAGGAAGCCACTAAGGAGGAGCTGAAGAACTGTGAGCCAGTCAGGGATGTCTGTAGGGGAATATGAGCTCTTCCCCCTGGTATCCAGTGATAGGAGTCCTGGGAAAGATTCATTGCTGCACCTTGGGAGGTTTAGACTGGACACTGGAAAACACATCTTTACCAAGAGAGAGGTCACACTGGAACAGGTTACCTGAAGAGGTGGTTGATGTCCCAAACCTGTCAACATTTGGAGAAGGACATTAACAACATACTTTCATTTTTGGTCAGCCCTGATATGGTCAGGATGGATGGACAGGAGGATTACTGCAAG
>NC_031770.1:109286509-109328109 GCF_001522545.3 Parus major
CCAGTTTTACACAGAGCAATTAAATTTTAAAGGGTTTAGAGAAAATGACCAACAAGGAGACTTTGCAGAGGCAGCTTTTATTTAGAATGGTAAAAAGGAGTCTAAGAGCAATCTAAAACCAACCCACACTGACTTGACAAGTAGCTACAGACTAAAACATTTCTCCATTGTCTAGTCAAGAACATGGATTTCAGCTTGGAAGTTTCAGACAAGATGTCAGGAAAAGGTTTTTATTATGAGGTTTTGCAGCACTGGAATTGGGGCTTGTAGACCTCATAGAAGTTCCACCCTCAGAAGATTTTAAGCCTTGTTGGACAAAACTCTGTCTGAACATGGTCCAATGGTTGTGATAATTGGTTCAGGTGGACCTCTAGACAACTCTTCCACCTTCTCTGTGATTCTGGGAACCCTCTGTCCCACAGTTTCCATGTCCCTAAAATGGTCATAAAGATTTTGACCTCATTCAGAAAACAGTTAAATAGATACTGAAAAAACAAGTGGAAGACCTTAATATTAAACTAACCAACTACATGTATCAATATAGCTAAATTCAATGCTACCTTTCAATTCAATATATACCTTTTTATTTTTTAAATTTTTCTTTTATTATAAACCACACTTTCAATAAGAATGTTTCAGGGTGACACTTGGAGACGCAGATTTTGAGGATGCAGAACTCATGGTGCTGCATGCCAAAATGGTATTTTGGCAATTTAAGCAGCTTCAATCCCAGCAAATTTTAAATAAGAATTTTTTCCAAAATTTCAAAATGAGACCAATGTAAAGAGGTCAATCCTAGGTTTTCTTTCTAGTCAGTAAGGAAAGAGATTCTGCCAGAGTGTGATTCATCTGACCTATTTTAGGCACCTACTCTAAGCTGAGATGAATCACTTCTAGTGCCAATTGCTTTGCAATGACTATAAAAGGAGTCAAGGGTGACCAGCTCCTGTGGAGAAGCCTGCACTTAAATGCACATATCTTACCCAAATAGAAGCATTCTAACTCAATAATAATAAGTATTTTCAGTGAGGTTAGTGCATTCAGCAAAGTAGTGCTGAGTTTTATGGTGTATGATTCCTGATATTTGCATTGAAGTCCTCTGGATTCTGGAAATTGTGATGTTCCTAAAACATTAAAGCATGAAACCACCAAGATTTGGAAATATCTCACGTAATCACCATTCACACTGAATGCTACCAGCTGAAGGAAAATAGGAATTTAGGACAACCATTTTGACCTTACTTTAGCAAAGAATTGGTTTCCAGAGGTCTTCTCCAATGTAGAGTATCCATTATTTCATGATTCTGTGTTTAACCTTTCTGAATTTGGTTAGCTATGTTTGGCTTTGCTTTTACAAGTCATTTAAACCTCCAACATATCTTAATGCAATGACTCATTCTATCTGATTGGGTATTATGAAAACTAAACAAAAACCTGGAAAAAAAAATTAAAAAAAGAAGTCATACCTTCTCTTTCTTTTAAATTTTGTATTTGATTAATTAATTGGACTTTTTCTTTCTCTCTGTCAAAAATGAGGAGGGTTATGCAGAATACATCAACATTGCTGGGACTGACTGTTACCAGGAAAGTTAATTGGGAATAGATTTTAACCAAAAAATATGTTTTTTAAAGTATCTCTTGCATTGTATTCACAAAAAAAAAAAAGGATAAAATCTCAAGAAACACAAGAACAATAATAAAAATAAAGTAAAAAAAAGAATTCCCAAAACTGATTTGACTCAGTCAGAAGTAGTTTACTTCAATTTCACATTTTTTACAGGGTACGCCATTATTTGAATGGATATTTCCAAATGAAACATGAAATTTTGCTTTAAAGCCTTTTGAAACAGGAAGAGCTGGCAATAAGAAACCGAGTATCAACAATTTTTGGAAATGAAAACTTTTTTAAAAGAAAAATATTCTTATAGTAAGGAATTTGTACAGTATAATGAGGAAAAAAAAGTGTCCAGAAATTGCCAGTCAGCAGTAGCTGTTAGGTATAAAAAAATCCAGCAAATAACTTGCTCCCTACCAAAGCCTTTTTTCCATTTTAGATTAGTTCTGTTACGCGGAAAACATATTGTATAAAATATCTTTAAAAAATAATAATAAATTTTCTTTTGCAATCAGAAAGGGAGGAAACAAACCCCTAATGAAGCTCTGATTACACCGAGCCTTCAGCAGGAGCAGAGAGCGGCTGAGCAGGGAGCTGTGCCTCAGCCAGCCACCGAGAAACCAAATTAACGCTAATTATATCGGGGCTTGCTGCGGAGCGAGCAGTGTGACTTCACCCGGGGAAGGAGGCAGCGATTTCACTAGGTGGCACAGTTCTGACACATTTACACATCATTACCCAGCGTTAATGTCACCCTGAGAGGGCCGGGGGAGCGAGGGGGTCTCGGAGCATCACTCAGCGATGTGTGATCTGTGAGTGGAAACTGCTTCCCGGCTCCCGACGGGCACCGCATCCAAGCTGAGCTCTTGTCAGCCCGCCTCCAAATTAACAGCAAGGAGTTGAGTGTTTGGCAGAAATGGGGCTTCAAGCTCGGCACAGCCGGGAGATTCAGGGGGAAAAGGGGTGCGGGATTCGGAATGTGCTTGCTGATTTTGTGCGTCCTCAGTCATCATCATAAAATCATGGGATGGTTTGGAAGGGAGCTTAAAGATCATCTTGTCCCAACCCTCTGCCATAGGCAGGGACATCTTCTGCTGCTCCAAGCTCCATCCAGCCTGGCCTTGGACACTTCTCATGGTCAGCTTGGGTAAGGCAGCTGTTAGAATCCAAGAATCCTTTAGGTTGGAAAAGATCTTTAAGGCCAGTGAGGGCAACCATCCCCCAGCCCTGCCAAGCCCATTACTAACTCGTGTCCCCATGTGGCACATCCAAACAGCTTTTAAATCCCTCCAGGAATATTGACTCCACCACTGACCTGGGAAGCCTCTTCCAATGTTTGACAATAATTCCAGTGGAGGAATTATTCCCGGTGTTCAGTCTTTCCTGGCACAACTCGAGGCCATTTTCTCTTGTTCTGTTGATTGTTTCTTGGCAGAAGATTGCCATGACATGCGTGCTTGACAGCAGAAGCATCAGTGGGTAGAGCAGGGACATAAAGAAGCAGTATTGACTTAGTCAGGAAATAAAAGACTGTTCAGAACAGAACCATGGGAATATCATAGAATCATAGAATCATATCACAGAATCATAGAACCCCTGCAGCTGCTGGACCATGAAAACTTTGAAACATCAATTTCTTTAGGCAGCAATAACCAGCCAAAGGATACACCTGTTCCATCCACCTCTGATTCTCAAACTCATTTGTCAAAGTCAACTTTTACACCTCAATCGTCTCATTACAACTAGTGAGGTGTGAGCTCCTGCTACAAACTCCATCTGACCTGATCTGTCAATCTTCTGGTCAGTCTTTATGTAAAGGGATGGTATTTTAACATTTTATCAAAGGCTGATGAATGATTAATAGCAGGAATAAGTGTGCTTTGGATGTAAGGCTTCTGAATTATAAATGGATATAAGTGCAGTAATAGAGGATATTAAAGAGGGTGGTGTGCCCAATATTTACCCACTGGGCATGGCAAAAATGGGCTAATCTTTATTAAAGATGACCTATTAATTAGCAATGACCCTTTACGGAAGATTTGTACCTTCAACGTGAAGGTATTTCGATGTAAATATGCAGAGTTAAGTTCTTCTAGAAACCTCTTACAAAACAAAGTACTGACAGTTGTGGACAGCAATTTTTATTCTCAGCAGCAAGAAAACCATTGTAGAGCTTTGGCTCTCAGACAAGACTGCCTGCAACAACAAAAACTTTTTATTTTTTTTCCAAGCTGTATTTTTGTTAAATAACTTTTAAGGAGATGACTGGCTGGTTTTAAGGGGCTGGTGCTTCCAAGCTGCCAACTTACATTTAAAGTTCCTCACGAACTAATGCTTTGCCCAGGGCTGTTATCCAATTAACAGGAATTTATACAGAAGGTTTGCTAAGCAATGACTCTGCTCGAGGCCATTACATGGTATCCTGTGACCTCTAGACCTAAGGGTATGAAAGAATAAAACTTTGGGTTTTGATTCCAAATGTATCACCACGAGTGGCCAGTTCAGGGTTTTGTATTCCCCATACATGCAGTAGAGACACTTTTGGAGGTCAGATGCCTCCAAAAGGCAATCCAGAAGGAGCATGTGTTGGTGCCAGAGAAGTTAACAGCAGGTTAAGTCGTGTTCTTCTCTAAAGGCCAGTTCAGGAAGGTGTGTTAGAAATCACCAACCTTGTAGTCAAAGTAGAGACATTAATGAGCAAAGCTTGGGTTTGCTTTTGGTAAGGAGAACGTCTGGTCAGCTTCAGATTAACATTACTTCAATCACATCTCCTGTGAACATGCTGCAGTCTGCAAACCCTGGAATGATCTCTCTAGAGAGTAAAATTCACTTATCCTCATGAAACTGGGCCAAAGCCTGGCCAAAAACACGGCACATTGTGGATGAAGTTCATCTGCCTACAGCTGGGGTTGTCGCAGACAGAACTCTGCATGTCATCTGTGGAGAGGCATAATAATTCTGGGGTATGGTCACCTGCAGAAAAAGGGGTCACCTGAAGAAAAGGGGTCACCTGCAGAAAAAGGGGTCACCTGCAGAAAATGGGGTCACCTGCAGAAGAAAGGGACATCTGAAGAAAACCTGAGAAGTAGCCACTTGTTCATAAAGGCAGTCTGGACAATGAATTCAAAAGCAGAATTCTTCTCTAAAGATGGGATGGCATTTATAAAGAAACACAGAGAGATGTGATACTGCTCATTCATTTTCTCCTAGATAGTCCCAAGAAAGCAAATAATTTGTTGGGCAGAACTAAAATATAGTCCCCACCAGCTGGGAGCTCTAAGTGTGGCCTCATGTGTGGGCTGGGGCTGCCAGCCACAATTCACTCATGTGGCCTCAAGCACCTCCACAGGTTCAAATCTCCAGTGCTGATAATTCAGAGTTTGACACTGGATGGGGAATATCTGGGTGTTATTTAGCTCTAATCACTTCATCACTTTCAGCTTGGAAAGAGAAATCTCAAAATTAATCCCCATCCTAAATCTCAGAAAGATTTTTAATGAGAATTCATTATTAAGTTTAAATGTGTACTTTGTATACATGACATTTGCCACCAACTCCATGTGTATGTGCTTGCTCACATGTGTGCAGGTATGTGTCTATGTATATTAAATGATTTAAATTAATCTATATAAATATTTATATATGTATTTGAAGTCAGAACATCTTTTTGAGCAATGCTGATGCAGCTCCAAACACAACAGGGTTTCAAGTCATTAGCGCCTACATGTGATCACAGCAAAAAACATTAAATACCAGCAGTGGCTGAGTTTTCAGAGAGCTGAACAGTGCTCAGATCAGAAGCTGCTTTTATTTAAACATTCAAAGTAATTTTAATTTCTATCTTTTATATTTGCACAAGGATTTGTTTTAATTCAGCTCTCTCTTGTAGCTGCCTGTCTCTTCACATTCTTCCCTACCTGTCTTCAAGTTGTGTTTTGGTTTGGTTTTTTTTTATCCTCCTCTCTTAATCAAAATTAGAAAGAGATTGTGTGTGCCTGTTAAAAAAAAGAGGGGCTTGGCTAAAAATAGTTCTCCAAGACAGGATATATTACAGCAAACTGCTTTTGCCTCTGGATGTTAGTGGAGTTTCCTTTGTTGTCTTCTTTGATTGTTTCATTTATATGGCAGGTTAGACAACAGCAGACTCCTGTTATTGCCTTTTCTCAGCGGTGAATTTTCTTTTATTTATTTATTTTTAAGGCTTGGAGCCCCTGAGGACAGTCACTCCCTAACCACAGCTGGTGACAGGAGGAGGGCTTTTCGTGCGTTCGATACTTAGAGCTGAGAGCTGACTGGTGAGAAGATTAACAGCAAGGCTATTAAGTGGGATACAGCCTCCATTTTTAAATTGCCTAGGCCTTTAATAAAAGAAGGAGAGAGAGGGAAAGGGAGACAGAGAGAAGTCTTAATAGTATAACATCTTCTGTATGCTCACAATCCATTTCGCCAGATGCTAAATTACTTTCTTTCCCTTCCCCCCTCCATGCACCCACCCCACTTTCCCAGCCTCTGGTGTCTGATGCTGTGTCTCACTGCTGGGAAAGGAGTCCTGGAATCCAGCTGCAGAGGTGCTCTGATAAAAGGGAAGATTAGTGACCCAGGATTCTGCAGGACAGTGTCTATGTGACTCCAAATTTCTCGCTCCCTGGGCTGTTTTAGAATTTTATATTTTTTTTTTCCAGGAAGCTTGGCACCATTAGCTGCTTTCTGGCTGCCCAATGCTCTTCTGGGTGATGCTGCCAGAGCAGGAAGTAAGGACAAGCAGGGGGAAAAATTTGAGACCAAACCTTCTCAGGGCAGTCAAATGGATTGCTTGGGATTATATAGAGAAATCTGGCTCCCAGGACTGAAGTTAGAATAATTGTCAATTAACATTTATTCCAATTAATCACAGCATCACAGAATACCAGAATGAAAGGGACTTCAAGGAACATTTGGTCCAACCTTTCTTACCCCTCATCTTTTCCATGTGAATCCTTATAAAAAGAGAGCTTTCACCTCCTTTGTAGTACCTTTTAAATACAGGATCATGGTGATAAGTTCTTCCCTAAGACATCTTTCCTTAAATCTGAAGAAATCCAGTTCTCTCAGCCTTTCCTCATATGGAAAAATTCCCAGTTCTTTCTTTGTGACACTTATATGAACCTTCTCCAGCCTGAGCACATTGTTCTCCACAGTGGGGACCAGAACTAAACACAGTATTTTAGGTTTGGCCTGAAAAGCACTGAGAAGAGTGGGATAATGACTTCTTTACGTCTACTGGTGATGTCCTTGTTGATGCAGCCCAGCATCCCCTTGGCTTTCTGTGCTTCAGCAGCACATTCCTCACCCCATGGAGCTTGCTATCCACCAGGACTCTTTCCACAAAACTCTTCCCCAGATGAGTGGATCCCAGCCCATGCTGCTCTCCTGGGTATTGTTTTCCCAAGTGCAAGACCTTACACTTACACATAAGGTTCTTGTTTATTCTACACTTCCAGCCTATCCAGCTCTTCCTGCAGGGCAGCTCTTCCTTCCAAAGTGTCCATTTCCCCTCTCAGTTTGGTATCATCAGGAAACCTCTGGGTACCCTTAATCCTATCATCCAGATTGTTTGTGGAGACATCAAACAGGGCAGGGAACCGTACTGTACCCTGGAGGACTCCACCTGTGACAGGCTGCCAGCTGGATGGATTTAAGGTGCCTTCTAACCCAAACCATCCTGTGATTCCATCATCTCCACAGCTTCCCAAAGCTTATGGAGGGTGGCCTCCCAAGGATGTCAGCCAGCTCTCTAAACACCCTCAGGTGAATATTGTCAGGGCCCATCGATTTGTAAGGGTTTAGCTCCTTTAATAAGTGTTGACACAGTCACTGGCACCAATCCTGAGCATTTATTTATCCCCAGAGCATAGACATCAAAAAAATTTACAAAAGATTCCAAAATTGCAACTTAGAGTCTACCCTACCACAAAGTAAGGTCTCCCTCCTCTCTCCAATTTCTTTCTTATCTTTTCTTACATGTTGTGCAAGATTTTCAGTGATGGATATTCCACATCTTTCTCAGACACTCCTTTCCAGTCTTTCATAGTCATTATGTCCAGAAAGGCTTTGAGTCCTTTTTTAGGGGAAAAAGAGGGGTCAGTTCTTAACCCAACTCTTGATAAAAATTAGTGCACAATTTCTTTCCAGTGGGATGACAAATAAATCAAACTTTTTTAAAATTACAGAGCTTTTAATTTTTATTTTATTTTTTTACATAAAATCTCTGTTTTTGAAAGAAGCATACAGATTTTTCTTGGTGTTACTCCATTTCAGAATGTTTCCACCCTGAAAATTTGAATGAAAATTACATTTATTTTGCTTTCCTCATCTCTGTTGTTTTAAATGAGTGTTGGGAAATGGAAAAAGAGACTGCTACACTTATTTATGTACCAACATTTGCCCACAGAAAGAAATCCTGATCGTACAGCCAGGATTTCTGAAGTGGAAATTTCAAAGGGGGATGTTCCAACAGAAACCATTCCTCTTTTTCTGCTGGCTTTACTACAAACCAATGTGCAGTCACACCCCGGCCCTGCAAGTACTGACACATATGCCTGGTTTCAAAAAGGATGGAGATCATGTGTCTTGAAAGAGGTGACTCTCAGGCACATAATAAAGCACATTCAAAAGTCTGAACAGGATCAAAAACTCCAGCAGTTATATCCTGGCATCCCTTAGGACCAAATTTGATCATCTTCACTTCCATTTACTAAGTGCTTTGCTCAGCAAGAAATATTACAGGTATTCCAGTCAAGTCTGGTCTCATCACAGTGCAGTTGAAAGCCTTACAGTATTCTTTAGTGCATATGAATAACATCAATCAATTTTTGTTCTCTCGAAACTCCTCTGCTGGAAGAAGCGTGAGTTTAGGGTGTGTTTTGTTTTGTAACTCTTCAAAACTACTGTGCACATGCAGACACCTGCAGGTTTGTGCTGCAGAACATAAAGCAGAGCCCTGAGCTGCTGATTTCAATAGGAAAAAAAAAAAAAGTGAAGTTTAAGGTGACCTTGGGCATCTTTGGGAGTTTAAGCCAGATTTTGAGGACAGCACCCCTAAAGTTTCCACTGGATTAAATATAATATTTAGAAAGAAAAAAAGAGAAAATCTTTTATGTAATTGCAGCAGCTGTGATAATGGGGAAAAAAAAATCTGTCTTTGAGTTCACGACTGCTCTGTGCCATTTTTATGCTGTTGGACCATCATTTTGCTTAAAGGAGGAAAAAATAAGTAGCCCCATGGAAGATTTTGCAAATCACCACCACAATATCCAAAATTTTCCTTTGAAATATTATCACAAGTGGGTTGATTTAAGGATACTAATTTCAATACTTCCTAGCTTGGGTGTCTCATTTTTCAGCCTGTGTGATTTCTTATGCCTCTTTGATTTTTTCCTTTGTGTGAAGATTGGCTGGCATTCAGTGCTGATGTGATTGTGTCTATGGGTCTCTTTAGAAGAGAAATGAAGAGAGCCAAACAGTATTTCATTTTTAAAGAGAAGCCTCTTTTCTCTGTGTCTGATTCAACATTTTAAGCAGGAAGAATCAAAATGTCTCTGCTCAGCTGCTCCTACAGGCAATGGTGACCAACATGAAGCATTCATTGCTAATATCCCATCCATCCCTGCCCTCTGGCAGTGGGAAGCCATTCCCTGTGTCCTGTCCCTCCATCCCTTGTCCCCAGTCCCTCTCCAGCTCTCCTGGAGCCCCTTTAGGCCCTGCAAGGGGCTCTGAGCTCTCCCTGGATCCTTCTCCAGGTGAGCACCCCCAGCTCTCCCAGCCTGGCTCCAGAGCAGAGGGGCTCCAGCCCTCAGAACATTTTCCAAAAGCCTGGGACCCTGTGGTCAATCTGAGCTGAGAAGGGGAAAAATCCCTGTGTGCCATGAGCTGCAGTAGAAAACAGAATGGCCACAAGCAGCCCACTCCAACCTGGGGCAGCCTGGGAGAGTTAATGAAAAAATGTGAAATGTGAAAGGGGCAGGAGACCCTTTTCTCCCTGTAGGTACAAAGACTATCTGACAGAGAAAGAAAGACTGACTCAGCCTCTGAGGAAATTTCTAGGGTATGGTGGGAATTCTTCATGTAGATGCTGGATTATCACCCCTCAACGCCACCTTTTATTCCATGCCTAAAGTTACAGTCTGGACTAAAACAGAACTACAAGTTCACATCTTTAAAGTGTTGTGTACCGTTAGTGAAAATTAAATCAACATCACAGCTCTGAAAAACAAAGGGAAAGAGGAAAAGGAGTCTCCTGACAAAGTCACTTCTCTGAGGGCTCAGTAGAAGCTGATGGAGCCCAGCCTGCTTTAAATGACAAAAGTTGGGGGAGCTATCAGCCAGAAACACACTCCTTGTACTGCCAGCCAGGTTCAAGCCTCTTCCCCTTCCTCATCACAGAGCCTTTGTCCTCTCGCCAGAAGCCTGCCCGCAGGCAACATCCAGTTTTCTAATAAAGCAGCTCCTTTGTCAATGACAGCAATGATTATCTCCTACAGCTGCCCGTGGTGTTGCATTTTGTAACACAATTTGGCCGCCTTTGGCCCCGGTTAGTTCTATTTAACGTACTGCAGGGGGTTCACTGTTTGATCTCTAATTGATATAATTGACTGGGAATAATCAGGGCAGCTTTATAGATTTTTATTGATAGCTAATTTTCCTTCATCCATTGTTTAATTTGATAAGACTATAACCTAATTTATTGCCACTCTGATAGGGATCCATTACCCTTTTGACAAATGCTTCTGGGGCCCACTTGTCAGCAACTGATTTGAAAGAGCTGTTAAGCCTACAGAGCCCATCATTAGTTAATGGCAGTTTAGAAAGCTAATGGCATTATAAATTAAGATCAATAAGTACATGGAAATTACAGTTGTTCAGCAAGACACCACTGTATTATTAAACAAACATAATCCTGTACCTTTGGTTAATGCACACACAGGGAGCTTCCGAGTGAGTTTCAGAGCCGAATAAAGCCAGGTGATTAGCAAAGGAAGAGCCCTTCTCTGGTGCTGGAATTGCCAGATTAATTCCTAAAGGATCTTTGCAAGAAAAGGAAGAAGCCAGCACTGCTTTATTTTGCTGTATAAGCAACCCGAGGCTTCAAAACACCCTCACACAAAACAATACCCCTCTTGCTTCCTTGGGTTTTGATCTGCTCCAACAACACTTTCAAATGCATAATACAAAATCAGCAAAGGAGAGGCTCCTGGATTTATCCCAGGGATAAAGAAAAGCAAACACAGCATCTCTTGATACTTTTACATAGCTTCCTCTTAATACCTCACAAAGCTTGATTGACATCAAGTGGTGTTTGATCACTTTGGGCCAAAGCAGGACGAGAATGTTGAGGTTTTTCCCATCAAGGCACCATGATCTAATTAATACAGCAAAAAACAGGATGTCAAAAAGCCTGGAGTCAGTTTTGGATTCACCACTTAGTACATACAGGACATTGAAGGAGTGACTTAATCTCTTATCCCATTTTGCAAGCTCACTCTCCCATCTGCCAAGACTGAGTATTTGGAATTGAGGAGCTGCTCCTTCTGGGTGCCTAAACTGAGTGTCTGGGATTTAGGACCAAGGCTTCTCCTTCTGGGCTCAGTACAGATAAACTTCAGCCTCAGCCATGTTTTTAGGCCTTGACTTCACTGAATGCTCTCATGGACTCTGGCTACAGACTAGAAATGGAAAACTGAGGTTGTTACATGCCTAAACATCTCTCTTGCCCTCTGAGAGAGCCAGATGTGTTCAACACACAGACACCTGATCCTGTCTTGGAGCAGATCCTTCCTGGAATCCAATCCTAGGTGACCCTAATTATTACCACAGTGTATTCAGCTTACCTGGCACAAGCTTTGCTTTGCTTAATGTGCACAATGTAAACTGCAGAAAGGCCTAAGAGAATCCAATGTCCATTCATTTGGAATGGGAATTCTCTATTAAATGGATGGACAGACAGCTGAGGGCTTGCAACTTCTGCCATCCACTTTTAATCTTTAGCTGCAGGTCTGGCAGGGCTCCAATGTAGCTAAGGTTAGGTGGGATGAGCGTGATCACATTTGTGGTGTGCCCATCAACTCTGCTATAACATCTCCAAATGGAGAACTGGGGATGGACCAGCAGCTGTCCCAGCGTTTGGGTCAGTGGGAGCCAAAGTTTTCCAACAGATGGGGAAAGCATGTCAGGTCTGCTTAACCCAGTCCAGGGTTTGTCTGGATTCCACTTTGATTCCAAGGCTGGTTTTGAGACTGGTCTGATGATTTCTGGCTGGTAAGATGTCTCTGATGCCTGCAGCCTTCACCAACAGTGGGCTGGTCCTGTGAGCTCCTGTTCGAATTCATGTCCCACTTGGGTGGAACTGGATGCTTGGGGTCTTTTATAAGCCTGAAATCTCTTTTAATGCTATTTCAGTTCTTATGAAAATCTGAAGGCCTGGCTGGAACAAGCTTCTAATTTGCTTCAGAGTAGGTGAGGACAGAATAATGTCCCTTGATGCACCACCACCCTTGCCCTGATCACTGCCCCCATTTTTGTCATCCCAATCCCATTCAGCCTTGACAAGTAGGTAAATCTCAGTGATCTGGATAAAAACTGCCAATATATTGAGGTCCTTCTGACTGTGTAATTTCATTTCTAAGAAGATTGAGATAAGACAAACTCCTAAACTTGTCAACAGCTTCTCCATATTGACAGCAAATTTGGCTGATTTACAGATAACTACTTATTGGGTAGAAAGACTATTGGGAATTTTAGTTGTTTCCTTAATGAAATAATGGCTTTTCAGTCAGAAGTTATTTACAATGTCTGCACTCCTCACAATAGGAATGAAATATTATGATTTTGTTTGTCCTGAGATTACTCTGTACAAATTAATGTTGTGTTATGTTAAAACATTGATCCCAGAATTAAAATTTACCCCCTAAAATGAGGTTCAGCTGACATTACTCAGGAATCTCAAAATTCAGACTAAGCTTTAGACAATTTTTTGAGTCAGAAGGAATATATGGGTAATGTCCCTGTTTATAGCCTGGGCACACAGGATTGGGTTTTTAGATTGAATGAATTCAGGCTGAAGTCCTAACTCTGAATGCTGTAGCCATTTCATGAGTATTTCACGTTGGTCTGGTTTATTCCCATCTACAGGGAGAAAATAGCAGGAACACTCCTAGAAATTAACTTCTGCTAATTCTGAAAATACCCTGTTTGTGCATGCAGAGGCTAAGTGAAACAATGAATTTTGTTGAACTGATGTACATCAAGTGGAAATAATCAAGAGTCACAGCACAAGAACACTCCAACTTCCTATATATATATAATTTATATTTGTATTTAAATTTATATTTACATTTACATTTATTATTATTTTATATAGATACATGTAGATTTAAATTTACATCTATATTATATATATTTAAATTTTATACATATATATAATTTTAGGCACTCCCAGATAATAATCTGTTTAAAAATTTACCTCTTAAAAATTTTTATTTCTTCCCACTGGCAACAGGAAAAATTTAATTAACTAGATCAAGCTTAAGCATGTAATTTTTTGACATCTGTATTATAGAAGATAAATATTCATATTTATCTGTTAGAAATGGTGAAAACCAATCCTCTTTAGGGTTTTCTTCAGCCAAAGAATGTTAAAACATATGTAGCGAAATTTAGATGTGCCCTTGATGCTAAACACACAAGGCAGCATGGAATGGGTAAGAAAAGGAGAAACTTAAATTACTCCATCACTCAGTGTGAATGAAAACAGAAAAATGTTCTGAGAATTCAGAAATGGCAGCTGCTTTTGAAACACTCTCTTTTCTCTTCAATACTATAAGTTGACATGTAGATTATAAAATAAATATATAAAAAATATATAAATATAGAAAAATAAATAAATAAATTGTCATTTGCTCCAGATCCAGGGAATCTGAAAAGTTTAACCATGATAATCTAGTCACTGGTCTTGAAAGCTGTTCGGTGTGAAACTGGAATTTTGATAGGTGGATTTGCTCCAGGTGGATCTCATGAGCACCATCAGGTGAGTTTTCACTGCTGACTCTTAGAAACATACAAATACAAATACTAATTAATGCTAGAAAAGACCTCTAAGATTATCAAGTCCAACCATTAACCCAGCACTGCCAGGTCCACGGCTAAATAATGACCCAAGTGTGACATCTACACCTGCAACTAATGCAGAGCCATGACCTGATTGTGACCTTCCAGGAATGAACAGAGGTTTATAAGAAAGGTGAGGAGAAACTTTTAGCAAGGTTTTAAGCTAAAACAGAGTTGATTTAGTCTAGATATGAAGGAAAATGCAATGAGAGTGCTGAAACATTGGCACAGGTTGCCCGGAGAGGTGGTGGATGGTCTATCCCTGGAAACATCAGTCAGGTTGGAAGGAGCTCTAGGTAACCTGGTCTAGTGGAAGGTGTCCCTGCTCATGCCAGGGGGTTGGACTAGATGACCCTTAAATGTCCCTTCCAGCCCAGAACATTTAATGATTCTACAGTATTTACTTCTCCCAGTCAGTGTCACAGCAGTAAAATTCAACACCAGGAAACCTCCATCCTCTGATGGTTCCCCTGGACCCAAGGCAATAAACTGGCCCCAAGACAGTAAAAATATGACTGTCAATTTATCCCCTAATGAAACAGTGCCAAGGCAAGAGCCACAGGGTGAAGCAGGGGATAGTGGTGGAGGGAGAAACTAAACTGTCTGCTCACTTGAAATAAAGCAGGCGAGATTACGAGGCTCATGTACAATTCTCCACGGTCCCTAAAGTCTCTTGCAAAAAGGTAGAAATGAACTAATTTATTAGTAAAATCACATCAGGGGCAGTAATTTCATGTTAGTGAATTTACATGTAATAACATTAGATTTTCAGCCCTCCATATCAGCACACTGTGGCCCTCTTGGATGATGAATGAGTTGCCTAAAGAAAGATGATAGTTTGATTGTTTTCACAGTGAACGGATCAGCATTTTAATTTCTTGCCTCTGTGTTTATTGCTTATTTGGCCCCTTGCTCAGCTTGTAAAAACTTGGCTAAATGGAAATGAATAAATGTAATTACTGCGGGTGACAGTGGTAATCTGTGTGGGTTTTTCATATTGCCTTTGCCAACGTTAATCTAATCACTAGAGAATATGTGTCACTGCACAAATACACTGACAGAAAGCAGAGTCCTCTGTCAGTGCCAAGGATATGGAGGCTGGAAGGAGTCTCTGCTGCTGGGGGTTTGTTGCTGGGACAATACTCTGACCTATAGATGATGCACATCCTCACTTTTATATACCCTACACCCTGCCCAGGAGGAACAGCAGCAGTAGAAACCCGTTCTGGAACCAAAAGCAAGTTTTCACAAGTATTTTTTTCTTCTGGATCTCTCCAAGAGGCTTGACAGTGTATCTGTGTGTTATGGCCACCTTTGAGATTATATTTTCCTCCTTCTTCTCTGCCCAGATGCTCTGTTGTGTGCAAGTCTGTCTTATCCTAGCCATGGATAGCACAGGCTTTGAAAAGCCATGACTCAAGGATTGGGACAGTATTTTCTTGACAGAGGTAAAAAAATGTGCGTGAGAATAACAGTTCTGTTGCCTAAGGCTTTGTTGGGCAGTGGCCTGAGGAAACAGATCTGGTACCTGACAGAGTGTAAGGATGTGAATTTATTCAGATATCATCTTCATGTTATAATCAGGCAACAAGAATTCATAGGATTTAATTGATTTTCCAGATATCTCACAAGAAGTGAGATTCAGCTCTAGGTCCAAACATCTACATTTAAATACATGTACACCTGCACAGGTGTATAGATATGATCTGTGTGTTGAAACTCCCATTCTAGTCAAAGGAAATCACAATGGAATTCCACAAATTAATTTCAACTGCCTTTGTATAACTTATATAATGCCATATTAAACATCTGAGAGATGTTGTCATGGGCCCAGAATATACAACATGGGACATAAGGGACACCTCTCCCCTTCTCAGGAGGCAGTCTGTAAGGACAAGCTCCACCTACATTTAGGCAACAGAGGCCAGAGGGTTATTCAGTTTCCCAGTGTATATTTTGGGATAAACTGAATGGCTCTCTCAGCTTCATATTTGGACCTTGTTGGACTACAGTGAGTCAATAAGTTTGTAATTGTCTCTTTATAAAGGCTATTTATGCTGTCTCAGAGCACTCCAGCTGGCATCCAGCTGATAGTCCCAAAGAGTGAGGGAAAGTGAGAAAACTCCTGGGTTGAGATAAAGCCAGTCAGAAGCAAAGACCTTGCTTGCAAGCAGAGCAAAACAAGAAATTATTTTGCATTTTCCATCAACAGGGAGATGCTCAGCCATTTCCAGGAAAGCTGGGCTCCATCGCCTATAACGTAGAAGGACAAACACCATAATTCTGAACATGCCCCACCCTCCCTCCTTCTTCACCCAGACTTTATTGCTGAGGAAGGTACAAATCTGGTCTGGAATATTGGGTCAGCTGGGCCCAGCTGTTCCAGCTGTGTCCCTTCCCAAATTCTTTTGCACACCCTGACTACTCAGTGGTGCAGCAGTCTGAGGAGCAGCGTTGACCCTGTTGAAGGAGTTGCTCAGCAGTAACTAAACCATCCCTGTAGTATCAGAACTGCTTAGCTCACAAATCCAAAATACAGCCCCATTCCAGATACTGTGTGGATCATTTATGACTGGTCTTAGCACCATGTCCTGGACTGAGGGATTGAAGGAAGTTGGCTTGCATGGGAAATAGGAAGACCCAAACCTATTCATGGGTTTTTACAGTACGCCAGCTAAAAGATTTAGGGGGTTGAACAGAAAATAAATACTGTTAGTCATGTTACTGCAACCTCAAAACATCAGGAAATTTCATTCTGTGCATAATTCCTCTCAGTCTTATCATCATAAACACTGATGATGTCCTCAGTGTTGTCCAAAAATTGTATGAAAACTGGGCTTGTGCCCAGGGAAATTATAATTTGAATAGTCAAGGAAAGAAATTGAGAATGCTGGCACTTACTGTAATTGTGCCAGCAAGGGTGATTTGGTGAGGCAGTTCTGCAAGATAATGATACATGATCTTAATAACTCCATCTCTTGCTAAACTCGAGTTAGATGGATAACATAACCTAATATCCTGTAAAAACTCATTCATAGGAAGAGGATCTGTGATTGGTTCTTTCCTTGGTGTGAAAGGACAAGGACCCAAAGTTAATATAACGGATCTTGGACATCCCAAATATCTACAACTGGCTCTTCCATGTCCTATTCACCAAATTGCACACATGTACACAAACCCCATGTAAGATAATGCTTCAATTTAAATTTAGAGAAGGCACAAAGGCCACATCTGTACTAGTAAATAAAACTTTTCCAGGACACTCTCTGCTCTGGAGCCATTTGGCATTGTCTGGATGGGACTCTGTGATTTAAATCTCTTAGGCCTTCAGAATAATGTGGTCACACCCAAACTGCCCACCGGGAATCATTGTATCTCAGAATGGCTTGGGTTGGAAGGGTCCTTAAAGACTGTCTGGTGACAACCTACCTGCCATGGGTAGGGAAATGGTCCCCAGCTGATGCTAGCTCCTAAAATATATCCAGGAATTGGTTAAGAAGGGCTCAGTTCCCTTGTCTAAGCTACACTGGCAGCAGCTCCAGCTCCACCATGGTGGTGACCACTGCAGATGCACCAAGATACATGCATGAGATGATTTCTTTACTCCCTGATAGCTTAGAGACTCAGCAGCAATTCTGGGCTCATGAACTTTGTCTGTCTAGGAATAGTTTTAACCATGAGATTACCTCCTTGAACTGAAGTTCAGCCAGGAATAGCTCTTCTCTTTACTTTTTCTCTGTCACCTCTGACGTCTGCAACTGTGCATTTCTTAATCACCCTCATTAAATGCAGCCACTTAATGGCACAAGATGATCCTTAAGGTCCTTTTCAGCCCAAACCATCCTGTGATTCTATGATTTATACACATCTTTTACTGTTTTGTTTTTTGTAGGCCAGCACTGCCTGGAGGAAGCTCCAGGTACACCAGCATCCTCAGTGCCACCACTTTGGATGTTTCTGAGTGTGTTCCTCAGGTTTCCCAGATCAGTTCTGCACCTCCCAGTGTTTTAAGGCTGACAACCATACTTGGCAGAGACTGATGTTCACATCTTTTTCAGATTTACAGCTCTGCTCAGAACCCCTCCACAAAAACACCTAAAAGTTATACTGCCACTTAATCTCTTTCTCAACTATTTCACTGCACCTCTTATCCACACTTGGGTTTGTTTGACTTACTTAGACTCTTTTGTACTTTCTTCTGGCTGTCCTATCAACAGTTTATGCACCAATTTAACTAAATCAGTTTAGAAACCAATTTAGTTAAATCTGTACAAACCCCTTGGGTAGAACCAGATGGAGAATACCTTTAATTGATTTAATGTGAGTCAGGATTTTTTTAGTTGATTTTCCCTATTTTCATGTTGATGTGTATCAGCAATACCCCAGCATCAACATGAACGTGGTCTCTCATATCTACAAAATGGGGAATTTGTCCATGAGAAAACAGGTCTGTTTATGGTCCCAAGGTATTCAAATATAAGAAAAAGTTTTCTCTTTTGCTGCCTTCTCTGGTTGAAATAGTCCATATAATGATTAAAATAGAATGACTCATTTGAAGAGTTGAGAGGAGCAGGAGTCTCTGGAGAATTGTAATGGCATAGAAAGCCAACAGTTGAAATACAGAGCATCCCACAAGTGACTTGGAAGCTGTAACTATTCTTCTAACAGAAAAAAGTTTGAAAATTTATTCCATTTCACACTGTCACCATTCCTAAGCCATTCCATTAACCAGGCTGGGAGGAAAGCCTAGGACAGAATTTACAACAGGGCTACGAGGTTCTTCCTGCAAGTTCCTCCTGAGCAGAGGATAGGAGAAGCTGGAGTGGGAAAGGAATCCACCTTGCTGCCCATGTCCCATCTGTGGACAGAGATCCTTGTATTCCATGTTCTATCCATCATGGGTACTAAATTATTATGTAGGAAGAGACAGTCAATAATTCCAAAATAACTGAATGTGGGAATTTAAATTGAAATAATCTGCAATTCATCAATCTAATGCAACCATCAATCTAAAGGAGCCTAAACTTTGTTGTTTCACCCAATGTTAAACTGAATGAAGCAAAACTGAATTAAAGCCACTTTAATTCTGAATGAGAGGGTCCACACGGTGTTTTAATTTAGTTGAACTAATCCACTTCTAAAATTAATTCAGATTAATTTTCCTCAGTATCCCTGAGCAGATCTGCAAAGCTGCCTGAGGGAGATGGGAGCAATTTCCCTGTACATGGAAATTGAATGAAATAGGCTTCAGTCCAATGGCAACTCCACAATAGTGCCTTGTTTCAGCACTGTTGTTCAGGAATTAAGTGAGGAATCATTCCAGATTATCTCTTGTGCTCTGCGCCCTCATCCTGCCTTCCCTCGCAATAATTTCCTTAATCCCAACCACATGCAAATTGAACTATGAGCTATCCAAATCCACCATTAAATTCTCCTCCACAAAATTTAATGACAAGATGGCAGAGCAATTTAGGTTCTAGATATTGTTATGGGGAAAGTCCATTCCAAAATGCAAGCAAACATGCCTTCACCCTGTTCAGAAGGGCTTTGAAATTCAGTGGATCTGGGGCTAGTTGGAACCCTGAAAACCAACCAAGACAAAGCGAAACTCCACAATGTAGCTTATGTTGAACTAAATGTAGTGAGACAAGTAAGAGTTAAAAGCAAAGAAACAAAAAGGAAATCAAACTGACTTTTAAGTGTTGTAATATTCTGGTTTTTATTAGTACAAGAGAGAGTTTGGATGTATTCTCCAAAGTAGTACATTGACAAAATAATTTTCTTTGTATATAAAATGTCAATTAAGTGTATGTTTTTATTTCAATTTCATTTCTTCCTGATTTCTTAAATATTCCTTTTTCCTTTTATTTTTTTCTGCTTTTTAGAAAAAAATAGGAAATTTGATTTTTGCATCTCAGTTTAATAGCAAAACAAAAAACCTCCTTAGCTTTATTTTTCTCTGGAAATTCTTTTTTTAAGACAACAAAGCCATTTAAACTTTTGGGGATAAACCTAGACTACAGCCCATAAGAATCCTAAAGCATGTGGAAAACAATGTTCAGCACTTTGTACTAACATGGTGCTGCAACTTGTGAGCTCCTGATAGAATTTTCACTTTGAGGCAGCCAGTTTTAGAAAATCAATAATCAAGCAGCAGAAGGACTTGCAGGCACAAAACAGAGCTTTTCTTTCCAACACTGGGAAAGAGATTTTACTGTTGAACTCCTTCACTAAAAACAGTGACTTTAAGTCATAGTCATCAATGATTCAGGTGAAAGTATTTATCGTGTTTTCTTCACTTCTCCTTTCTCTTAACATCGTTATTTTTCCTTGTTCACTGTATAAAATGGACATATTTTTAATAGGAAGGTTTCAGATGCCTCTTGCAATCTGGATGAGAAAAAGCTGCATGTTCCACTTGGATCGTCTGGAGGGACAGTTGTGAGAGAGACAGTACAGAAGGGAGCTTGTTACAGCAAATAAACTGATATTAGAATGTAAATTCTTCTAATCTATTCATTATCTCTTTCTGAGACCGAGCTGTTAGAGCAGTGGGTGGAAAAATGTCTATTTTTGTTAAATGTCCTGTTGGTGGCAGCAGTTACAGTACATTTTATCCAGCAGCAAAAAATAAGAACCTGTTCTGGCCAGGTAACATGAGAGATTGCAGGCAGGAAGGTGATCTCAGGTGACAGTCTCAAAAAACTGATGACTTTGCTCTGGTTTCAGCAGTTCAGTTTACACTAAAGAACAGGGAAAGAGGGGGGAAATCGAAATAAAAACTGTCCCAGGAACACTGTGAGGCAAAATTTTGTGTGAGAGTAAGAGCTGGCAAAGCTGGGCAAATAAAAGATAATTTGAGAGCTTGGTCTGGGGAAAGTGATGGATAACAAAGATTCAGAGAGAGAAAAGGGAAGAGGCAGGGTTGGAAACAGGAATCACTGAGTTTAGTAATTAAGGAGTAAATATCATCCTTTTACCTACCTTTCAAGCAAAGGAAAAAGAAATTCCCAGAAAATAAGTAAAAAGCTTTCTTCTTTCCCATTTTTATTAAGAGATCAGAATTTAGAAGCAGATTTTTTATACTTTGCTGCTGATTTAGGACATTTCTGGGTTTATGCAACCAGCTGGGGTCACTGTCAAGAATAGCTGCCTTTTTCAGTATTTCTTGTGAACACCCAGACTGGAATTCATCATCTTTAATCAGATGAGCAAAGCTATTGAAGCTGAAGCAGATCCTGAAAATGATGCAGTGTTTGAGAGTAAAAAAAATTTGCACTGTCTGTAGTGATAGGAAAATGGACAGTGGTTTAAAACTGAAAAGCAGTTTAGATAGGAGTTAAAAAAAATAAATTATATGATGAGGGTGAAGAGTCACTGGCACAGGTTTCCTAGGGCAGCTGTGGAAATGTTCAAGGCCAGGTTGGATGAGGCTTGGAGAGACCTGGTCTATGGAAGGTGTCTCTGGTTGTGACAGGGATTTGGATCTGCCTGATCTTTGAAGTCCCTTCCAACCCAACCCATTCTGTTATTTTATGGTCTATAATATCAGTCACTGCATGTCTGTCCTGCTAATTTTGGGTCAGACACTTCACCATTGATGGTGGTTTTGATTTACCAATTCATTTCAAAAGGGGATGGGTAGGCCAGCTGCAATTTTGTTTTTGTCAGCAGCTCCTTTCAGAGGCCTGGGATTTTCCTGTCCAGTGGGGAGACTGGAGGGTGTAAGGATAAAGGAGTTTGGAGGAACAAAAAGAGAATCCTGTACTAGAGGCTCAGTTGTGAGGTAGTCTGCACCATTTTATGGTTTAGGAGCAGATCCTGGTGATTTATTGGATGCAGCTTCCTGTGGACTAGATTTCTAATGCCGGTTTCTGCCTTGTAGGGGAAGAGTTTGTGTATTTGGGACACTAGTGGGGCTCTGGAAGGGAGAGTGAGAAGGTATTCTGTCCCTGCAAGGTGCAGATCCTTCTGCACAGCCAACATTCAGCTGTGTAATCTGACTTTTCTTAAGCAAACATTCAGGAGTGCAAAGAGTTTTCAACATTTTCAGGGAGCCCCCAAGCTCCACTTTTCCCAGCAAAGCCGGATTGTCTCTCTAACAAGCAGCAGCAAAATTCCTTGGAAGAAAATGAGAAGAAAACAAACCAGACAAACCTCAAAGTCCCTAAGGGAATGGACAGAAATAAACACAGCCAATGTGGAAATCAGTGTTGATTCCTGCCATCAGATTCTCACTCTGTTTGACCTCGGGAGCAGCACTGACATGTACCAGAGCACAGGGAGTAGGAAAAAATAGGTGGGACATGTGACATGTGCAGTGGGGACATCTGATGTGTTTTAAAAAGCTCTGTGCTTTGAAGTCATGAATACAGAGCACCTCCTAATAGTTATAGTAAAATATTATTTAGATAAGCAGTAGGAGTGGAATATCTTCCAGGGTGTAAAGCCTTCAGTAAACCAGGAGCTTAAGGGAGCATCCCCACTTTTTCATTCAGTGATTTTAACTACCCACTGTTAAATTTCCAGACATCTATGCTCCAGATTGTAGATCATTTCCCAGCTTTGTTAGAACTATTAAAAGAGGGCTCAGATTAATGACATCACATTTTATCTGTCTTGAACTCAGCCATTTAATCTCAGCTAATTCCCAAAGAGGAGAGAGGTGTCTCCAGTAGGCAAATTGTGTCACCTGTGATTCAAATCTTTCCCAGGAGAGAAAAACTTGGGACCAGAAACAGCTGTAGTTGCCATTATCTGGTGTCTACCTGGTGAAGAGTCTTATTCTTCCTCCCCATCCTGAGCTAATTCAGTTTGTAAAGTCTTTTTAATACAGGATATCATCCCTTACATAATCCAGGCTGCTTTCTCCTCCTTCTCTAACTCCATGCTGCTTCTCCCACATTTGCTGGTGATGGAACTGCACTTTTTGCTTTTTCAGGAGAGGAGCTTGCAATACACTCAGAGATGCAGATATCCCTTGCAACCACTGTAGAAAGAAAGGAAAGCACTTCTTATTTTTGAAAGGTGTCATGTCTGTATTTGCAAAACAAAATACTTCAGATTTGAAGTTTAGGTAAAAAAAAAATTGCTGTTTCCAAAGGTCAGGAAAAAAATATCTGTCCAGCTTGACCAAGATACATATGAAAGTTTCAAATGTCAAAGTGTGGGTCAAGGCACAGAGACATTCTTGTGTCTTAAACAAGCAGCTAAATGGATGAACTGAGAAGAGGAGCATCATCTGTCCCATTAGCCGTCAGCTGCTGATCGCTGCAGGCCAAGGCAACATATTGGGGGACTTTGTTATATTTTCTTTTTCACTTGGCTAGTTCTGTTTGAGTCAGTGGCTCAGACTAATTACTAGAAAATAAATAATAAAATATGTAAGAGCCTCAGCAGGAGTGAATATCTCTGCATACAGAAAGAACCAGTTCAGGTCTCAACAAACTCACCACAGAGCCAGGAAATTTAGCGATAAAGTGAACAAGAACAATGAAAATGTACTTAACTTAGCTCTGTTTTTTATTCATTTGATCAATGTCTGGACATCCTTAGAGTTACCACCTTCAATCTCAAAGAAAACCAGTGGTGTTTTCATTGCCTTAGGCTACATTCCTTGTTTTTCCACAAGTGGCAGAGCAGTGCAGTGATGGTAGAAGAACTAAAGATATTCAGACATAAATGAGTGATGGCATAAAACTTGGCTCACTTTAGTTTGTGCTAAAAATTAGAATGTTAGACCAAATTTCTTCCCCAGTACATCTTTATGGTCAATGGAAAGATGCAGACTCTTTCTCAGAGCAATTTTTCTGATCCATATTTGATACATATTTCAAAAAGGGATCAGTTATCCTGCCCAAGAAGTTTCACTTCTCATTACTGATTTTAGAAGATCTCTAGAAGTGTGTAATGAACAGACAATAGATAAAACTCAGGAAAATGCTGATGACTGAAGTTCCTAGAAAAGTTAACAGTAATATAGAAAGTGACAGAATTGAGAACTTTGGGAAATTTTCACTGGGACATATTCATCATTTGATAGCTGGAAAATGAGCCTATATATATATTTATTTGGGCCAAAATAGAAATAAAAAGTTTGGTAAATAATGGATAAACTAATGCTACTTTCCTTTCACTTTATGATGATGGGTTACATTCAGCTCCTGTTAGAGTTGTGTGTGGAATTCCTTTTTTGATGGATATTCAATATTGCTTAAATAATGCAAATAACTCTTTATTTGTGTCTGTTCTACAGTTCTCTCATCAGATTCTCATGCCTTGACACACTTAAACTGATTTTTAGGCATGGCACAGGTAACTTATATGGCCAGAGACTTCTGTTCTAGAGATCAAATTATAAGTTGAATAGTTGGTGTGGCTGATGGCTCATTACCTGCCTGATACAAGACATAAATCCAATAAAGGCAAAGCTGTTTCCAAAGCTGTGGTTCTCTCACAAACATCAGTGGAACCAGGGGCTTGAGTCTACCATCATCAGAATAATTAGGAAGGTGTTGATTTGAGTATCTTGGCCAAGCACCACCTGATCATGAGCCTCTGCTTCATTCCAAGCTGCTCAGCAGCAAGGGGCTGATGTCATTTTCAGCAGGATAAATTGAATGAAGAAGGAAGGTTAGCAGATGTTTGAGGGAATTAATCAGATCACTAGAAATTTGGCATTAAATGTCATTGTGACATAACAGTGAAAGTTTCCCTTTCAGAACATGTTTGTGGGGATGTCAACATTTTTTAGTTTAATCACAGAGCTACATTTAGGTTGGAAATTACCTCCAAGATCATTGAGTCCAGCCTGTGACCCATCCCCACCTTGTCACTGAGCCCAGAGCCCTGAGTGCCACGTCCAGTCACTCCTTGGACACCTCCAATGACTCCACCACGTCCTTGAGAATCCTTTTCCAATCCCTAACAACTCCTTCCATGAAAAAATTCTTCCTGATGTCCAAATTGAACCTCCCCTGGTGCAGCTTGAGGACATTTCCTCTTGTCCTGTCAATTGTTCCAGAAGAAAAGTCCGACCCTCACATTGTTGAAACTTCCTTCATGACTGTGTTTAGCACCCAAACATCCCTGTGAATGAGGAAAATACTTTTATTTACTTCATTCATATTCACAACAACATTCAGAAGACCAGTAGGCTAATTTATTTCTTTTTCCCATGGTGCTCATCCAATGAAAAATATATTTTTTTTTAATTTTCTTTTTACAGAATTACAGTTTAAGTGAAAAGTTTTTAAACACTCGTGCAGATCTCAACTAATTTCAGCACGTGGAAATGTGGGACTAAAGAAAAAGCAAATTGAGTTTCTAGTCCTGGAAAAAAATATATGTATGGCCTTATACAGTGTTTATTTGTGGTCCAGAGAGCTGAAAAGACAGGCAATTAAGTCTGTCTAGGATTGACACCTTATTAATCAAAACTAAGAATGTTTTGTCAGTCTTATTTGAATCAGGATTGGATTCTTACTCAAATGTAATTGATAGAGTGACATTAATAGCTTCTAAAAATGTTTATAGAAGTCTCATAATACTTCAACAAATTTATATTTTCAGATCTTTTAGAGTAATTTTCATCTTGTTCCTTAACCTTATTTCATGGTCACGAATAAAATTAGATTGTATTTGGAGGCCTAGAGACTAGCAAGTCTTGCTCTTGAAGCTGCCTGGTACCAGAGAACAGAAGTTTATTGTGTGATATTCTCATTAAAATAAATCTTTGTGTGAAAATTTATAATCTTCTTATGCTGTGTGCTTATTTTCTGTTGGAATAAGGAAAGAGCAAATGTGAAATTGTCCACTGTTGGTGAGACATAGGTACAATGGAAGCACAGAGAGATGAAGCTCAACATTTAGATCATTTTTGAAAATGGTTGATACTGTTTTTAACATCTTTTTAATCGTCTCAACTGAAGTCTAGTGTTCAGCCAAATCCTTCAAATCTGGATTTATATAGATGAGAATTCAAAGCAATGAAGATGAAGATGATCGTTTAAAGTTACAAGCCTTTGTAGTTGACCAGGATTTGATTTGTTAAAACCACAGCTCATCAAAGACTTTAATCTGATGAAAGGTAGATTTAGGTTGGATGTTTTTCCCTGTGAGGGTGCTGAGGCCCTGGCACAAAGTGCCCAGGTAAGCTGTGGCTGCCCCACCGCTGGAAGAGTCCAAGGACAGGCTGGATGGGACTTGGAGCAGCCTGGGATAGTGGAAAATGTCCCTGGCATGACAGGAGGCTGGAACAAGATGATCTTTAGGGTTCCTTCCAACTCAAACCATTCTATAATTCTGTGAAAAACAACCAAAAAAAACAACCAAAAAAACCAATCAGATTTTCAAAGCTTTTCATCCGTATTTTCATCCATGTTTGACACCAGAGGCTATCAAATGGAGGCAGAGAAGGAGCAAGAGACAATGGGGGTTTTGACTGCTAAGGCTGTATTTCTACCAATAAACTAAACTTGACTGGTATCCTACGTAGTCACCCACAATCCCAGTTACAGTCACTGTGAAAAATGCTGTCAGAGAGGAGTTTAGCCCAGGCCAGTGGTGCAGCAGTCTCTGGAGAAGCCTATCCCTTCCCAAGGATGATGGAGGGAACCTATGGCTACTCTGAATCTCCACAGGAGCTGCAGTCAAAGCCCAGGAACGAGGACCATGATGTGCCAGCAAGCTGCAGCCTTTGAGGGCTTAGTGCTGCCACTGTCATCAGAATCAATTATATTACTGAATAAATCAATTTAATGCTGTTTAACCCCAACAGAAAGAGAGAAAAAGCTCCTTTGTGAGAAGGAGACTGGAATTAAGGGGTTTTTTCCATAGTAAAATCATGGCTGGACTCCAAGCTGTTTTATAAGTCTGATTTGCTTTTCCTCACATGTTCTTATGGTACATTCATCTGCTTATTTGTTTAACGAGTGTGGTGCTGGTGAGAGATGCTGGATTGATGCCTTGGGGAGAACAAAGTCCTTTATTTGTCCCCAGGCGTGCTAGAGCAGTGCTCCACACCCACGTGGCTTCCCTCTGACCTGAAAGGACCACCTTTAAGGGGCAAAAAGTAGTTTAGTTTCCCGGGCCTTTTGAAACTTGCCCTTTCCTCTGGATCTACCAGCAAGGGATGTAGGGTCATTGGTGCTTATTTTTACAGACAAGGGCACACTCTCAGGGGTTGCAGTTCACATCCAAAGCTTGCTCATAAATTTTGTTGGCTTTGAAACCTCACAATAGAAGGATTTTAATTTTTTTTTTAAGGCAACTGCTGGCTAGGCTGGCAATACTTTTTTCTCAGAGTCTTCTCTGACCCTAATTCAATTCAGAAAATTATATAGATTGTGAAAATAGTAATAGTAATAATAATAGTAATATTAACAACAACAACAACAATAATAATACAATTAATTATAGTTATAATAAAGAAATTATGGCAAGAATGTTAAAACTCCACAGCTTTCTAGACCTCATTTCCTCATACAAGTGACTACAAACCTCAGCAAAAAAAAAAAAGTTTTATGCAATGCTTTGTTCTTCGCCAAGCTCCTTCTCCTTTATCTCTCAGCGCAGTTTATTTTCTTGAAGGTGGTTTGCTAAAGTTAGCACACACCTCTGGGTGTTCCCTTTAACTTGAAAATCTCGTGTAATATTCCTGGTCATCAACTAACCATTTTTCAGGCAAATATTTATATTTGACAACACCCCAATGCTCCCTATGATGGCTTTGAAAAAGCTTCTGCAGGAGAGAGGGAGAAGGATGGAGAAAGAGAACAAAAGAAAGAGAGAAAGGAAGATTAAAAAAACTTTCCAAACCATTTTTGACAAATTTTGGGAAAATATTTTCCTAAATTTTCTTTATCAATGGCTAAAGATTGTTGAAACATGGAATGTTGTCAGTCTGAAGTACCTATGGGTGAAATGTTTCCTGAATATGGGCTCCAGATCTGTTTTGTAATTTGGCTCAATAAAGAGTTTTGATCCTGAGGTTGGAGAGTCCCCATTTCACCTGAAGGACAAACTCCCAAAAGTGGGAAACAGGAACAGAGTCCTAAATATTTTCTTTCTTGAGTGAAAACCACCTAAGCTCCACCAATATGGATTACTCTCCTCTGGCATCCCTTCTTCAAAGGAGGGAAGGCTGCTTTGAAAACAATATCCCGAATCTCACGCTGGTTAAGAGACAAACACACTCACTATGGGTCTTTTTCAGTCCTTTGGGTTGCTGAGGAACTCATTATAAGCATGTGCTGGTTCCAGCTCTCTCTGTATGAGCAGGTCTGAGGGCTTGGAAATCCAGGGCTCCACAGGCAAACCTCTTCCAAGCAGCATCTGCAATATCTCATTAAAAAATCTACAAAATCAGAGCCACCGTGCCTTCCCCTCTTAATGTACTTCTTTATTGAGTGTGTCAGGCAACATCTCCCATTTTAATATTTGATAAATAAAAAGAGATAGGAGTGCTGTAAAATACTTGATACCACTCATTAACAAATCTAGGGCATCCTCCTCAAATTATCACCCTGTGCCCTCCCTTCATTTTTCCTCTTCCCACCTTCCCCCCACCAAAAACAATCCAGAAAATTTGTTGCAGGAAATTGCTGTTATTTCTGTTATCATTATTGTTATTTCTTCCCCCTCCCTCCTTCCAGCCAGGAGTGAGAAGCCGAAGGAAGGCGAAGAGCAATTTCCCTGGAATTCCAGCATTTTGGGTGTTCTGCCATCGATGCTGCATTTTTAATACCCACCCCTCTGAATGTGTTATCATTTAAACTTCATGGCTATCGTTTTATTTATTTATTTATTAGCAGCTCCACCACCCCTCTGCTCGGCAGAGCTTCCTCCCTTTTCCGATTTCAGCAGCGCCTGACCCCATTTCAGTCAATTTTCCATATCCTGCCTGTCTCCTATCCGCCGAGGGAACACACTGATGCTGTGTTTATGTTAATTTTATGCTCTCTGAGTTGTGTCTGTTATTCAAAGCAGTTGAAGCAGTTATTGCCAGTAATCTTATTTCTGTGCGAGCCCCCGGGGCAGAGCAAGCCTCGGAGCCGGTCCTGCAGACCGTGTCAGAGCCATCACAGCCTGCTGGTAAATGGCAGCTCTTTCCTGCAGAATCTGATATCAGTTACTTGGCAAACACAGTAATAAAATGAAACAAATCAGATTTTCAAGTAAATAAACCAGACTTCAATGGCAGCAACAATGGTCAGGACAACAGGATTTTAATAAGTGATGCTATACGGGGGAAAATATTGGAGTGCTGCAGCACTTTCTTCTTCCTGAAATCCCCCTGATCCAACCCAAAATTATCTGCCTGAACCTTTGCAGAATGAAAGCAAACAAAAAAGAATATTACCAGGGTGGAGACTGCTGCTTTCCCAGTTGGTAAAAAGGGAATTCACTGATGGCATGTGTGGAAATTGCCCTGCCAAGGTGCTCTGAGCTGTTGTGTTGGGTAACAGAAGAAGAACATGAATTTTTATTCCTGATTTTCTGCTCCATGATATCCATGGGTCGTTGCACAAGACCAAAGGAAAGGTGTCAACCTTTTGTTTGAAAAAGCCAAGAGTAATTCATGGCTTTGCCACCATTTTCTTGGGCATGAGTAGTTTAAGGATGGGTTTTGCAGGGTCCATCATATTTTCAATGAGGCTTTACAGCAAACAAATTCACCCCCTTCCTTGGTGCCTTCCTAAAAGACAGATAACTAGCAGATAGAAAAGATGTTTTATTCTAAAACAGCAGTTAGACAAAAACTTGAAATTCTGCATATTCAGATAGCCTTGCCTTGGAAAGTATTTAAAATTTTGTCAGAAAGCCAATAGCTGGTGAAAAAAAAATTGAATTCTGGCCAATATTCAGTTGCCAAAAATGGAATCCATTTTTCTCATAAGGACATTTCCTATAGAAAACTCCAATTTAAGAAACATTTTTCAACAAGATGACATTTCAAATGGAACATTTTCATGTTTTTCTACTGCCATCAACAGCACTCAGCTTTTATTGTGCAGCTTAAGGCCATGTTTGCAGCATACTGGGCTCTTTAGAAACTTCCCGGTTGCATTGAGTCCTCTATAGCAGCAGGAGCTCTCATATATGAATTTATATATCTATACATACATAAATGAAACACAAAATTCTGGATTTAATGTCCCCATACTGCAGTTCCTCATCTGACAAAATTTAATAATGCTTCTATTTCATTACTCAAATAATTTTTCAGCTTTTTTGAAGGTGTCTGTCTTTTGTTCTCTATGTTACCTGAATTGCAAAAGTTTTAATTTGATATTGCTTTCTCCTCATATTCTGTAAATCTGACATAAATATTACTTTTTTTCTCAAAATCAGGCAAAACCAAAGGAAATATTCAGATCACCCCCACCTTTCTCCTGGAGCAACGTTGCTGATATGTCTGATGGTAAATTAAATATTCCCTGACTGATCACTGTCCCTAAAATAAATTCATGTTTAGCCACATCCATTAAAAGAATTCTTGGTTCCCTCTGTGTGGATCCTCACAAAATGCATGTTTGAAAATTTTCCTGGTCCAGCAACTGTGAGCTTTAGAAGTCTGGGAAATTTCCTCTAACTAATTTTATAACCTATGCTTTTTTGGTCTTTCCCAGTTCATAACTTTTGAGGATAATTTTTCTGTTTTCAGCTATGTTTGGATCAATTTCTTATGGAGGTTATAGGCTTTGCACATCCAAAGAAGAACGATGGAGCTGGGAAGGGGCTGGAGCACCAGGAGAGGCTGAGGGAGCTGGGAAAGGGGCTCAGCCTGGAGAAAAGGAGGCTCAGGGGGCCCTTCTGGCTCTGCACAACTCCCTGACAGGAGGGGACAGACAGGGGGATTTGGGCTCTGCCCCCAGGGAACAGGGACAGGAGGAGAGGGAACGGCCTCAAGGTGTGCCAGGGGAGACTTAGATTCGATTTGGGGAAAAAAAAATACATATATATTTGTGGTTTATATGTATGTATGTATGTATTGAGACTAAAATTAATTTGATAGTCTTCATCAATGTTACTTCTTCTAAAGTAAATAAAACTTGTCATGACATTGATAAGAGCAGAATTGGGCCACTTAAAATTTTTACATCAGTCTTTGACATCATGCTCAAAGGAATGTCTGAAAACAAGCAAATACATCTATGGTCCTGCATCCCATATTATTTTTATATTTTGGCAACTCATATAATTCATAATGAAATTTAGAAAAAAAAATGTTTTCTGAATCTTCTTGCAGTTTTGTCATTAATAGTATTTACATGTATAAACACAACTATAAATAAAAATACAGCAAGAGCATATAAAGCTCTGACATTTTCAAGTATCCATTGGCAGCAAGCTAGTTTTTTAATATTAATGGCAAATTGCTAGATTTATGATATCTAAAAAAACCAGAGCTTTCTGTTTCTTTACATATTTGTTTTGATTGTTTGGAAACATTTTAGCATAGGAAAATGGGTATTTGTAGTGTGTCCCTCTTCTCACAATTAAAGGGTTCTCATTTGTGTGCATATTGAGGATGGTGATCACTGCCCACCTGACAGGCAATTCCAGCACAGGAGGTTTGGACATTTGGAAACTAAATTAAGGGAGAGGTCTTGAAAATTCAGAGAATCCTGGATTGGTTTGGGTTGGGATGGATCTTCAAGGTCGTGGAGTTCCAACCCCCATGCCATGGGTAGGGTCATTTTCCACTAAATCCTCATAACATGGAAAGTTGCTGCAAGAAGAGGGATAGGGGATTGAAATGAACTGAGCTGAAGCCAACAGCTATCAGGATAATCTTAAATAGCCAGGCTATTCAGGATTTATCTTTTCTTGTTGAGACAGTATTTAGCTGTTGGATTTATAAAGCAGCACCAGGAACAGAAAAGGAAGGGCCAATTTGTACATACAAGTTTAACATCCCTGAATTCCTTCTGCAGCTAAGGGAGAGAAACCAAGGTGCCACTTGATCTCCACTGTAAAATACGTGTCTAAGCTTGGTGGAATAAGCAACCCCTTGGAGATGTCCTCTACAGCATTTTCATGCTTCAAACCCAACTTGGAATGCAAAAGAATGCAGTCACTCAAATGCCTGGTACTGATACTAATCCAGATCTCCTTTTTCCTTCCAAGACAGAAATTGAGTCTTGACATTTCAAAGATAAATAGGACAATTTTCTTATTTCTTCTCAGTTACTTGTTACATCAAATATATCACCTTGTTTTAAACAAATTATTTAAATTGTATATATTTTCCTTTTTTTTTTTTTTTCTTGCAGTTAGTTCCTTTTATTGTATTATTTGTTTCAATGGCAGAAGTGGGGTTTTTGAATAATAGAATCACAGAATATCCTGAGTTGGAAGGGACCCACAAAGGTCCTCAAGTCCAACTCCTGGCCCTGCACAGACACCTCAACAATCCCACCCTGTGCATCCCTGAGGGAAGTGTCCAAATCCTCATGGAGCTCTGGCAGCCTTGGGGCTGTGATCATTCCCTGGGGAGCTCTTCAGTGCCCACCTACCCTCTGGGTATCAGTTTTTTCACATTAGAGAGAATAAAATCTACACAACACTGTGACAGGCCAGCCAGCTTCACTGTTTTCAAAAATGAGCCTCTTTAGAGCATTGTTTCCTTGTCCCAAATATATTTAGAGCAGCTGTCTTTAAAGAACTTTTTCTTCCATACATTGTGGATGTCCCATTATAATTTAATTTTTCACAATTGGAATAAATGGGTGAATTGTACCATCAATATAATCATTATAATTAAACAAAGGGGAAAAGAGATTTCCAAGCCTGAAATTTAAACTCATCCTTTCATGTGGAGTCTGGATTAACATTCCTGGATTATTCCAAAAAAATAATTATTTCCATTGCACAGACATCAGCAAGAGTATTGTTTATTTCCCTATGAATTAAATCAGAGCAGGGCTTGGTTGTAGTGGTCTGGTGGAAGAAATTCCTGCCCATGGCAGGGAACTGAACTAGAGGATCTGTAAAGTCCCTTCCAACCCAAACCATTCCATGTTTGCCTGGTTCTAACATGGGAGCTTTAAAAATCAGCTCTTCACCTTTAGATCCAAATAGCTGCATGTCCTTCTCAGCAACAAGAAAATGGCAAATGAGAAAGATAAACCACATTGTTAATGTTAAAAAATGGTAATAACTTTAAAAGAGACAGAGATTTTCTCTTTTATTGAACCCCATAAAAACACATTTTTCTCACCCTTTTCCTCTCCAAAGGGTTTGTTACTTGCCATAGATGGGACATCACTAGTCAGAATATTGTCAAATATTGCTTTTTTCCTGTTTCTCTTAATTTGGCTAGAGTTGCAATGAGCCAAGCGAATCAGAGCATTAAATTCCTCAAAATAAAACTTATTCCTTATTTCTCTCTGATGAGGCAGAGTACACACACGTGCACACACACATACACACATGCATATGTGCACACAGACACATTATTTTAATTCCCAAATATTGTGCTGAAACCTTTCTCCCTCACATGTAGGCTTGGGAAGAATTTAGTGCTAAATAAATGCTGCCTCAAACCAGGCAAGATAAAACATAAATCATTGCATTAAAAACCTCTAACAAGTCTATCTGCTTTTTGAAATGACTGGGAGATGAAAGAGAGGAGTCTCATTTAAGAAGGCCCAGCGGAACAGTTCTGCATTTATATAGCTGTTATCAAAAGCAATTCATTTGGAGATCAAATAGACTGACAGATAGGACAAGCAGGGGATCACTACTGCCTTCAGGCAGCCAAAAGCAAGGATGGTTTCCCAGTACCATCACTAATACTGGGTCTAGTCAATGCTCATGTCTATTATGGCTCACAGTAACAGCCAGCTGAATGTTAATATTCACTCCTCACTCTCCAGTCGATGCTGATTTGTAGCTGAGGGAGTAAACAGTCTACACCCCTTTCTCTGAGGTTTTTTTTTTCTTTCCCTTTCTCTGGCAGGAGTAGCTCCTTTTGTAATCACTGTGTGTACTACAGGTTTACTTCTTACAGAGACAAGGCCACTGCAGACAAGAGCAAGACAATGGACTTTGCAGTGTCCTGCCACTAACAAATTGTTAAGCAAGGACAGCACCTCTCTTCCCTGTGTGCTGGAGCCTTTCTGCTGTTTATTGGCAGAAAAATCCCAATTCTGATGGCTCCCTTCAAAATTACAAGAAAATCACTGCATCAGTCCAGGTCTGGCTGCAATTTCTCCAGTGCAGCAACTCAGCACCTCATAAGGAAAACTTACTATTTCCTCCCCAAAACCACCATCCTTACCAGTGGGGTAAGCGTGAAGATTTATGTTGATTCCAGCCTTCTAAAAAGTGTTTACAGTGCTAAGTGAAGGTGAAGAAATTTTAAGGTTTTTGCCTGGTTTTACCTGATTTTTACCTTTTAATTTTTTTACCTGGTTTCAAGCTCAGGTAGCTCAGAAATGGCTTGTGATTACACAGTTCAGTATAATTGTTTTTTTGTCTAGTTCAAGGTCTCTGTCCATGGCAGGGGGTGGAATCAGATGAGCTTTAAGGTCACTTCCAGCCCAAACCATGCTATGATTCTATAAAATCTCCTTGAAATGAAACTGTCTCATCCACACCGCATCACACTTACAGCTTCTGAGGATCCCAAGAGATGCCTCCATGGCCCTAGAACATGAATATTATTTTCTGTTGGGTTTGTTGGTTTTTTAAAAGAAGGTCTGCCTTATGGCCACAGTGATGTTTTTATTGCCTCACGCTGAGAATATGTGCTGCATGCCTTGGGGTGTAGTGGGGAAGGAATTTAGGATTCTGCAGAGTATAAATGGCTGAGGATACTGATAACAGATTCTTCCCAACAAAACATGGCCATCATTATACCCCAGCCTTTTATGACAGGGCTGAACAAGGGATTTGGGAACCACACAGAGAGCAAGATGCAATTGCCTTGGAAAGTGAGATTTCAACTTTCTGACTGAGCAAAATAACAAGCCAGAATCAGAACAAAGGAAAAATAAAAATTGCAATGTGGCATGAGAGTGAATAAAGCATGTGGGGATGATGCTTTCCAACTTTGCTATATCTTATGAGTATTTTATATTCTTGTCTCCTTTTCATTCATTTTGTCATTGTCAGATGCAGCCATCACTGTATGGGAAGCACCAGAGAATTGTCTGAGTTGTAATTCAATGTGCTCTACAGAAAGAAGGAAACAAATAGATAAGCTGGATAATTTTTCCAGGACAAAAGAGAGCTGGGTGTTGTGGAAGGAGAAGGAGGCTATTAAATCAAGAACACGAGAAAAATGTGGGGTGGAAAATGTGTGAAACGGAGTGCAATAGGTGAGGTAGAAGATAATACACTAATTCAGGTTTTAGGGATCAATATTGAACAATATATACACATTCCTTACAGGCACTGAACCACCTTTAAAAATTAGTTTTTATGTCCTACAAAACATAATTCCCTACAAACTGAATAGACTAAAGTATCCTGAAAAGGACAGAGGATGAAGAGGGAATGTGGTAAAAGAGGAAAGACCATTCACTCTGTTTCAGTTAAAGGACTATGAAATAAAATACATAGCTCAAGAGACAGCTTTGAAACATTCAGAAGGACTGTTTCTTCAAAGGACACTTCAGCAAACTAATGCATTCCTTGCTGCATGATATCAGGAAGACACTCAAAACTTGCATGGGTTAAAAAAAAAACCCAGCAGGACAAATAAATGGCAAGTAATCATCAAGGAATGTTAAATAGAAATGAGCTTCCTCTGAGCTGCAAATCATAGGAGAGTAGGGGAATACACCAGAGAAACACCAGCCTTTTCTGCCCTGCTTGCTGTGTTATTCCCTTGGAACTCTGGGCACTTTTAGTCACCAGGCTAAGTGGATCTTTGATGTGGACCAGCCACGTTATTCTTCTCTTCCCATCACAAGACATCTCTTTCCTGTTCTCTGCTGGGTCTTGCTCTTTGTTCCACAGCCCAGTTTTCCTGCAGAGTTCTTGATCTGCTGACCTGAGAACCTATTCATGGGTTAGAAAAAAAAAACAAAACCAACACCATCAACAAAACAAAGTCGTGGTCCCTCTAGTGCAGCCAGCTCCATCGTAAGGAAATCCAGCGCAGTGCTTGGATGCCAAACAAGATGGGATGAAATACTAATTATGGTAAGACTTTACAAAAAAGGCTATCTGCCCCCGTGAGAGTCCAAGCCTCCAAGCTAGTCTCTCGTGGAACAAAAGTAAGTTGTCAGATTTGAATAATTTCCCTGCATGTAGATAAATCCTCACATTTCTACATTACCCCCTCTCCCCCCACCCCGCCTTCCTCTTCCCCCCTCTCTTCAGTTTTGCAAACAAGAAAAGAAACACTAGGAGCTATTTCACTGGATAACCATGCAAATGAAACAGGAGATTTAAATGTCTTAGCAAGGAGATCAGAGACACAGTTGGAAACAGCTGTGAGGGGCATTGGAATGATTATAAGGGAATAGGATGGGTGCATTATTTGGCTTGGTGACTTCATTAGTGATATTTGGCATCAGATGCTCAGCTGGTTCGAATCTGAAGAGCTCCTCTGTGCCTGCTTAACCCCTCTGAGGATTCACTTATTTGTCCTGAATATGGATTTCTATATTTTTCTATTTTTTCTTTTTATTCTTTCTCCACTGTGTTGATCTCCAGGCAGAATTTTGAGAATAGGAATTCAAGCCATGAGAAGATATTTTGTGAGATGGAGCAAAACTCAGGGTTTATCTGTTGTCTTGAGGATTCTGATGACTTATTAGGGACAAAACCTTGGGGTTTGTTCCAGCTTGCCCACCAGCAAATGAAATGTGGGGATACAGCATCTTTACACAGACTAACCCTCTAAATTCCCAGTCTCTTGTCATTTAAATTTATAGCTAATAATGTATCAGGTGTGTCTTTTTGACCTCACAGCAATACCTGTACAATATTCAGTGGGAATTGTCACTAACAAATTTCATGGTCTCTTTTAAGTATTTCCTGAAATAAAATAAAAATATGGTAGGAGTTTTTCTTTTTTTTTTAGCTATTTTTCCAGATATGGAAGTATTGTTCTACTCCAGGAGCTCCAGATCTGTCTGCACATTTATTATTTTTTAAGTGGAAGAATCTTCAGAGAAAAGTAGAAATATGGTTCATTCTGAAAGAACACTCAGTTTTTTGGGGTGGTTTTTATCCCCTTTTATGCAAGATGGGGAGACATAAACAAACATCTTGGACATCCAACTTTAAAATATGTATCTCCAAAAATACAAGCATTTCTTCATGGAAGTATTAAAAAAACATATATGTGTGTTCCTTATGAATATGGTTTAATTTTGGACTTGGCAGTGGTGGATTAACAACTGGACTTGATGATTTGAGAGGGCATTTCCAGCCTAAATGATTCTATGACATTCATGGAATGGGAAAGGAAGACAGACAAAACACTTCTTTTCATGAACCCAGTGGACACACAAAGCTCAGACTAAGAAATTAAAGCAATTACACCTTCATTCAGCAGGCAAAATATGAGTGGAAATACTCCTGTCAGTAACAGCAAACTTCTCTTTCATAAAAGGACATATTTCCACCTTTCCCAGTCAAACCTGTCTCAGGCAGTGCATTGTCCCTGACTTCTCCTGTCCTTGCATTCAACTGGAAAGTTATCTAAAGCAGGGAAGAATTTTTATCTGGAAAACAGACAATTTTGTTCAGAGTTCTTTAAAAATATATATCAGTATTCTGAGGATCATTAAAAGCTTGGGGCACCAAAGGTTAAAATTTTCCAGAGAAAACTTTAAAACAAATGTGTTTGTGGAAGAAAACTTAAAATTTAGTTAAATATTTAATTTTCAATTAAAAAAAAGTAAAGAGGTCAAAATTTTTGTCGTTCTTTAGGGTTCATTTTGTCATCATTTAGGAATGTCACTAACTTCTATAATAATTCTGGTTCTCAGGGCAAAGTCAGAAAGGAAGGATCTTAATTATCTCTCCAAGTGTCACCCTTTCACAAATTTTAAATCCCTCCAGGGATGGGGACTCCACCACTGCCCTGAGCAGCTGTGCCTGGGCTGGACAAGTGTTTTGGTGAAGAAATTGATGTATCACACTCAAACCCTTTCTCCTACAGAGAAATTTAAATAATTTGGGTGGTAAGCAGAAAGTCTGAAATGTTGGTTAATGCACCCCACAACTCTGGGTTTTTCCTGCCCACCTTCTCTGTGCCCATGAGTAAACAGATGAATTTCAGCTCTACTTGCATTGCTCACACCAAACTGTGGGGCTGGTTTCATTTGTGTCTGTGAGATAACATGGATATTCTGGTTTGGAAAGCCACTGAAGTTGCATTTCCAGCACTGAAAGACTGGACAGGACAGCATTAAAGGTGATCTTGACCAGCAGAGCTCAGTACCAGCAAGCAAGGTGTGAATGGGGCAAGTTCTGAAGCTTTCAGAGATGCTGGGCAATGGAAATGCAAGCTCAGGAAGCACCTCTGAGAGATCAGAATAATCATTCACCAAATTTCACAGTCCCCTGAGCAGCAGGAATAGGCAGAGCGAGTATAAAACCTGCAGCTCTCATATTGATGGCTCTTCTGGAAGTCTATTTAGGGACTGTTGGTAGCCCAAAATAAATCCACTTGGACCATTGCAAAGTGCAAGGGAGTCTTTCAGGAGGTGTTGAGGAGGCAGGATTTTATCTCTGTGAGTACCTTGATCAGCAGCCAGTCCTTGTAAGGCACCACAGCCCATTGTGTGCAAAGAAATGTCCTCGTTTTCAGCCCTCTGTGCTTTCGTTTCACAAAACCCTGCTCACAAGATAACTGCAGTCTGGAGCCACGAATCCATTTCCCCTTATTTACATGAATTTTCCACAGAGTCCTTCAGGAGGTATCATACTCAGCACTTCCCAGAGGAAATTATGTGTATAAAATTCATGAGAAATCCCTCTTTCTCTAGAGTATTAGTAGACATCTCTCTATTATGCAACCCAGGAATATTATAAACCAATAAATAAACCTCGAGATGAAGGCTATTTGCCTCGCCAAAGCAAACATCCTGAGAGGTGTGAGGATGTGCAGTGTTTTTAAAGGACAGCCTTGTGGGTTTGGGTTTGTTTTTTCTTATTTCTGAAATATCTATGGTGATTAAGATAAGAGCAGTACTGGTTTAGCCTCAGCAGCAATCTTAGCACAGGAATATGATTCTAATCTGTGTTCATCCTTGCAACACGCCTATTTTATTAAGAAATATTAATGAGTTTATATGTGTCATCTCTTGGTAGAGCAGAGGAGGAATTTGGTGCCTTAATGCAAGTGATTTTTCCCAATTTTTGCCAATATGCACAGAGTAGAGCTGGAGCTCATCTGAAAAACAAGTTCACACCTGAGCTCAAGGTTTTCAATCTTCCCTTTAAAACAATCCATACAGAATGCATTGTCCTCATAAACTTTGCAAAAGTGAAAAGTTATTTGAAGCAGAATTTTTGGAGTTTCTAAACTGTGCACTATGATTTATTCATTCTGTGGCTTTAAGAGGGTCTGTATGAATAGAAGTAAATTAACCTCATTTGCCTTTTAGACTCTATAAAACTGCATGTCCAAAGAATGGGCCCCATGGACTTGGATGGGCTTTGGAGTCAACCCAAAAGAGACACAGCTGGTTTCTGCTGCACCCATTATTTTTTTACTGGAAGCTTCTCTCATATTGAGGGGGATGCTTTGAGGAGATCCTGAAAGTCAAAAGAAAAATATGGCTTAGGTTCCTGATCACAGAGTCAGAGCTTTCAAAGACCACTTTTACAGCTTTGCACTATGACACAGTGAGGCAGGAAAGACTGAATGCAATGGAAATTTGCTTAATATTAGAGGGCTGAAACACCTCTGAATGAGTTAAGAGGACTGGAGGTGTCAGAGGTGTTTCTTGCTGCCCTGCTTCCTTTCCTGGGCTCTCTCCTGTCTTTCCCTTGCTGTCACAGGGTATGGCATTTTCACCCCTAACAACTTTTCCAATGAGGGGTGAGGTTGTTCACATTCCCTCTTTCTTCTTTCTAAGTCCCCCACCATTCATGTTTTAGTTTTCAGCTGGTTTAAAATTCCCTCTTTTTCTGCCAAGCAAAGTGTTTTCCTCATCTGTGCTTCCTTTGTGACCCCTATACAAAATTCTAAACTACTTCTGCCACTGCAGACACCTAAACCAAAAGAAGTTTCAGTCCTAGAATAAAATCAACCTCTTCTAATTTAAAATGTTTCTATTGATGGAGCAAAATAACATTAGCTCCTTTGTAAGATCTTTAAACTGACAAAAATAATTGTTAGTGATTATCTATGAGATATGAGAAACTCTTCTCAGTCACCAGTTGTCAGAACAGAAACTGTGCCTGGTAAATCCAGGCAATAACCTTAAGTATATTTTTTTTGTCCTAACAAAATGTACCTAATTTCATGGAATCTTGGAATGGTTTGGGTTGGAAGAAACCTTAAAGATCCCATTCTGCCTCCCTGCCATGTGCAGGGACACCTTCCACTAGACCAGGTTGTCGTCCTCTGAGAGAGATGGAGAATCAATCCCTAATCAATCCTGTTTCAATAGCAACTTTTAGTTAAACTTTTTATTCATAGATAACCTGATCCCTCTGTGACCAGACCTGCTCAGCAGTGACTTCTGTAAACACATTTTGAGGCTCTCAGCCTATTTTTAATCCACTTAAGGTGCATCATGTTAATTTTGTGCATTTTCCCCTAGTTTTGTAATCAAGAGGTCATAGTGTAGCAAGCCAAATTCCTCACAGATGCCTATTTTTTGAATACTGCTGTCTTTATCAACTGAACTTGTAATCTCATCAGAAAAAGAGCTCTCAATTTAGTTTGGCAGGACCTATTTTCCATAAGCCTGTGTTGACTGGCAGTCCCTATATGTCCCTTCTTTATTTCTGAGGATAGGGGACTCCAGGGTATGAGGGAAGAGGCTTTACCACAGCACACACATCTGCAGCTTCAAATTCAAGCACCAATTGTCAGCTTGTCTCCTGGAGACTCCGGCAGCCTGAAATGGCCCTGGAGTTATTTTATGCTTTGCTCTCTCCAAATCAAGACTGTCCTGTCTGGAAATCCAAGGAGGCCTTTCTCAGTCTCTATATAAATAATTCTTTCATACAGCCAACATTATTAGTCATAGTGTGCAATCGGTTCTGTATTAGAATAGTGCAGAAGCCCAGTGGCGGTGTGAAATGACTGATCTCCGCTGTGGATGGAGCTGGAGCCGAGGCCCAGAGCCGCCTACCTGCAGGCAGGGGAGAATTTAACTTGCTGAGGCGGAGGAGGGATTGGTGATATTAGGGAAGCTGACAATTTGTGTGACATGACAGCTCCTCTGCACCGGCTGCACTTCTCCTTTCTGTCTCTCCTTTAGCCCTCAACACCTTGCAAATGAAACCAGTTTAAGTGCTCCTATTATTTCTATTTCTATTTCTGCTTTTATTTCTGTTATCACTTTTGCTTCTATTTCTATCTCTATATCTATCCCTATTATTATCACGATTAACATCTTTCTCTGACACTATCACTATTATTTCTATTTCCATTATTATTTCTATTTCTTTCCTTTTCCATTTCTATTTTTATTTCTACTTTTTACTTCTATTCCTTTTTCTAAATCTATCTCTATATCTATCCATATTACTACCATTATTACTATCATTTTCTCTAAGATATCACTATTATTATTTCTATTTCTACTTCTATTTCTACTTCTATTTCTATTTCTATTTCTATTTCTATTTCTATTTCTATTTCTATTTCTATTTCTATTTCTATTTCTATTTCTATTTCTATTTCTATTTCTAT
>NC_031770.1:109328124-109344622 GCF_001522545.3 Parus major
TATTTCTATTTCTATTATTTCTATTATTTCTATTATTTCTATTTCTATTTCTCTTTTTATAATTCTATGTTTTATACTTCTATTTTTTATAGTTCTACTTTTACTATTGCTAAAAATAATTCTGTTCCTACCTCCATTATCATCACTATTACTACTATCACTGTTACCTTTTTGTTTCAAGGATGGTTTCAATTGCAACTGTGAAGCCAGGATGGAGCTGCACTTTTGGAAAATAATTAATTAGAAGGAGCCTCAGTTCAGCCTGAAGCCTGAGTGGGCAGAGTGGGCTGAGGGAGGGAGCAAAGCTGCATTAGCATTCTCATTTTGCACGTGAGGAGCTGAGGGGCAGAGACATTAAATGAGTGGCCTAAGGTCAGAGAGGGGAATTGGTGGCAGGATTCAGACTTGAACTGAGCACAGCTGATATCCTGTCTAATTCATAAGCTCCAAGTCTTGCCCTGCATTACTTTTTCAGTGTTGCCTGTCTTCATTTTCCTCTCTGAAACAGGCTTAGATAACCAAAATGCTGTAGTGAATCTGTCTCAGGACAGATAGCCAAAGGAAATGGGTGTTTTTTTCTGATTTCTTTTCCACTTGTTCCCAGTGCAAACTTTAGTGAGTTGCTTAACTCTTCCCTGCTTCGTGTCATCTCTCTCTGATTCATGGATGACAGCATGGCTTTCCCTCCTAAAGATGCTGGGAAAAGCAGGAGTCCTCTATTTCTCTTGAAAGGGAAAATTTAAAATTATAATAGAATGCCAGAGATGTCAAAAATTTTATAAAAAAAAAAATATTTAAAATAATAGCTTTTGAGTAATTCCAATGTGGGGTTTTTTTTTGTTTGATTATTTGTTTGTTTGTTTTTGTTGCTGTTGTTTTTTTGGAGGGGTGGGGTTTGGGTCTATATATACTCTCAGCCTCCTTGAAATGAGTGCTGTAGGCATTTCTTGGAGGATCTGCAAGGTGGGAACTTTGACTGACCTGGTTGGCTCCCAGGTCTATGCCCTGGATTCCTGTAAACTCTTAGGACTGCTTTAGACAGCAAAACCAGGCAATTCCAGGACCTTCACCTCCTTGATAAGCTGGTACCATATGAGGTCCTGCTAATAAGGGAAATGGAAGAACAGGCAACAACTTTCAGAGGGTAAAATTGCCACAGGACCTCTACTTTTGAAGCACTTCTGTCTTTTTTCCATCAGAAAATAACTCATGTTGAGTTTCAGACTGATGAGTGAAAACTCCACTGGAAATAAGAAGTGCTGAGCTGGGTTAAGATGAAAATGGGTGCTGGACAAGGCTGGAAGTCAGCTATGTCATTTAAGCTATTCAGGTAACACCTGCAGAGAAACAGGCTCTTGCACAGTGATTCAGCCTGTCCTGCAAGAGCTGTGCATGAAAAATGAAGAACAGCACCCTCCTGGATCCAAATCTGATATTGCTCACAAACAAGGGGGAGTTAAGTCAGTCTAGACATAAAAATTTTAATATTTAGAGGTAACGAGTGTAGATGAAAGGCAGGTGGGTTGGTTAATTAGTGGCCCCAATAAAAATATTCATAGAATGATGGAATCATGGAATGGATTGGGTTGGAAGGAACCTTAAAGCTCATCTCATTCCATTCCCCTGGCATGGGCAGGGACACCTGCCACCAGATCAGGTTGTTCAGACCCCCATCCAGCTTAGCCTTGGACACTTCCACAGATGGGGAGTCCACAACCTCTCTGGGAATATTCTCCAGTACCACCTCTTGGGAGCAAAGGAAAATCTGTTGTGTTCAGGATTTATCT
Source organism: Parus major (assembly GCF_001522545.3). NCBI lineage: Eukaryota > Metazoa > Chordata > Aves > Passeriformes > Paridae > Parus > Parus major. The sequence continues at coordinate 109,329,912 of NC_031770.1, forward strand.
CCTGTATGCATTGTGTCCATTCCAATGTCAAATTCTGCACATAAATAGCCATAAATATCTTCCTCATTGCCAAAGGAAGCCAATGTCAATACCAAGACCCAAATTAGCCAAGATTTTGCTCAGCAGACGTTTCCTTTGCTGACAATTTTGCCTCTCACAGTGGAGCAAAAGTCTCATTTTCAAAGAAATAGAGGTACTAAGACCCAGAGAAATGAACTTGTGAGTCAGTTCACTTGGGAATAATGTTTCAGACTTCAGTACATCATATAATCCACCATGCACCTGTACATTAAAAACATGGATACTGAATCATCTCTGGAGTAGGAAGCTTCTAAGCCTAGTGGTGGACATGAAGATAAAAAGTCCCGATGGGCAAGTCTTAAAAGGGAGTTGTAATTTTTGTTTCAGCTAATCACCATTTGTGTGTCTGAAAACAGAAGAAAGCACAAGGCAGAACAGAACAAAACACAGCATCCTTCTCCCTGCAATGCACATCTTTTCTCTGGGATTAAAATAGGGTTTGCATTTTAAATTTTCATTTACTAAACAGAAAAATATTTTACTAGGGTGGAATGGTATTAAGGAGAAATGATTCTTTGTGTGCCCTCAGGCCTGGTGAAGACAGGATTTGATTTGCTGTGTTAGGCTGGAATCTGGATTGATACACAGAGATGAGAAGGTGTTTAATAAAATTTACATTTCATTTTCTCACTTGACACCAGTCTCCTGTCACTCACCAAATGAAGGGAATACGACAAATAACTTTTGTCAGCACCTAGACACGGAGAGACAGTCTGGGGAGGGAGAGCAAGGGTGGGATATTTTTAACATCACTCCCTTTGATGGCTGCAAGACTTGGCACCAGCTTCATCTTTAATGTACTTTGGAACACAGAACTGCATCAGGAGAAAAAGCACAAATTAATCCAACCCACAGGTATGGACAAATGACCCACTGGGAAATAAAGGAGATGACCCTCACCCAAAGCAGCAGGGAATTTGGGAGGTACCCTGTGCTCAGCTTGTGTGCAGCTCCTGTCTCTGGCAAATGAAAACTGACCTGGCTTGAGTCCATCCTTCTCAGAGCTGCTCCAGAGACCCTTCCTCCCTCCTTGCCTTGGCTGTGTCACTGCTTTCTGTTCTTCTTCTTTCCCAGAATTAAAGTGTTTATTGTTAAGTTTATTGTTAAGGCCTTTCATCCCTGTTATTTTTTTGTCCACTTGACTCTGGGTTTCTAGTTGAGGACCAAAGGTCAGGGTCCCAGTCAGCACCTACATGCCCCAGGTTTAACTGCACAAATCAAGATTTTTTTTGCAGGAGGATTGAGTATAAATATTCTCCTTCTCTTCCTGTATTAACCTTTATGTCTTCAGCTGAAATTTAAGTCAGGTGCCTGAATCCCACAGGACTCCCACAAAATTTGGAAAGTGATGAACAATGTGTGGTACATCTGGAAGGCAAGGTGAATAAGTATTACTCCCTATTTGTTATGCAAAAAAAAAACCCTGGAAAATACCAGGCAGAACACTTAAAATAAAAGCAGAATTAGCTGTGCTTTTTTTTTCCCCTACACAAGATATAGATAATTCAGTCTAACATTATATTCATGCTACAATTCTATAAAATGTTTAGGGATAAAAAGTCATTAGGAGCAGCCAACAATCCCAGAAGTCTCTTCTTGCTTAAAATATAATCCAGGGAGGGCTAATTACATATTTTCCTTTTTCTAATATTTGTCCCCAGGTATCCAATGCTGGCAGCCCTCAGGTCTAATACAATATGGAAACTGTTCAGAGGCTGACCTTCCTTATGTGCAGCCTTCTGCCATGGCCTTACTTCAAAGCTACTTTTATTTTCCTCTTTGTTAGTTCTTCCCCATTGTTTTTCTCCTTTTTGTGAAAGAAAAGAGGAAAGAAAAGAAAAAGAAAGCAGAAGAGAGCATAAATACCTCCCCAAGTGACCCTCCTCCAACAAACAATTCAATTTCTGTTAAAAAATAAACCTTTTTCTGCATTGCTTTATTTTCCTTTTTTGGGAATCTCACTAATGGCAGGGTCATTGTAGCTCACTTTTTTTCCTATGAAAACAGAAAATTTTGAAATGCTTTGGTGAGAGAAGAGAAGGTTGTTGGCAGCTTCTTGGCAGCTCCAGCTCTGCACACATTCTTCACCAGCATGTGAAGTTTTTTACCTCAGGTAGCACCTACCTCCTGTCCCCACTTCCCCAAAAACACAGCCCTTATATGTGCCAGAGAAATCCCCCCCTGCTGATGTGTTCCAGAATCTTGGAATCATCCTTTGGGATTTCTGGGTTTTGCTCTTGCAAAATAATACTGCTCAACAAATTATCACCCTGCATTTGCCACATTTCAGTAGGTAGAAAACTGGAAATATTTCATATTCTGGCAAATGCACAATGACTGCAAAAAATTATATCTAAAAACCTGTGAATGTGGATAACCGATCAGTGTCCATAATCATCCTCAGAGTGTTATATCATGCAGATTTCTTCATCCACTGAAGGTTTCCTCTCACAGTTCCTAGTCCAGAGAAGATATTTTTGAGTGCAATTCACTGTTAATAAGGTTATTCATTGCAGAGTCAGGAGCTCAGAGAGAAACATTTTGACTGGACACTTGCCTCCTTTATTTGCCATTTATACCTCTCATGCTATAGAAATAAATGCCATAATAAATAACATAATAAATAGGGACTGGAAGTTATACCATACAGAGATGATCAAAAGGTTTATAATCTCATTGCTGTTATTTGGTTTTTCTTTCTTTTTTTTTTTTTTAATTTTGTCTTAGGCACACAATTCCTTCAACCCAGACTGTAATTAATTTTACTACATCACCAGTTATCTCTGCTCCCTAACCAGGCTTGTCATTTTAATTTTTCACAGGCTTTCTTTCTCCTATCCATGTGCCTGTTCGTGTATCTTCGTGAAGTCTCATCAGCTCTGGCCCAAAGCCTTAGGCAAATTTGTCAGTAATGCACTCCTCTACTTCAAACATAAGAGGAAAAAAATATCACCCCCACAAAATGGGGAGGAAAAAAAAAATGAGGAAGAAGAATAATTTTGACCATACATTGTCTAGCAATTCAGAAAAGCCTGGAGAGCTTGTTTAAAAGTAAGGTGTCCTTTCAGCTATATTTTTATCAATAAAGGAACTCAGAGGTATTGTATGAGGGACTACAGAAAAAGTAGTGGAAATTTTCCAGGTGGAAATCCCAAATCCAGTGAATTTAATGAAATTTTTGCCATTGGCTTCATTAGAGCCAAACTTGTCAAATTTCACTGACATTTAACATGGCTGTCCAGAAAGACTTTGGGTCTTAGAGGATGGACTCAGAGATTTTTTTATTAAATTTTCCTGCACTTTAAAGGCTTCCTTCATGTCCAGTGTTGGGAAGCTACACTTTGTTTAGCCCAAGTAGATTTTCTGGAGGTGTTTTGTGTCCCTCACAGAGCTGGACTGGGTGTGGGCTGTGCTGGAGCTTGAATCTCTGCCACAATAATCCCAAAATCCCAGCTGAAATCCTGCTGCTGGCTCTTTATGTCCTCACAGAAATTGGACTTTGAGAGCAGCTGAGTGTCCTGAGCTGAGCCAGGGGCCTTGAACAAGCCCAAGTCTATGAAGGCACCACATCCCTTGTGATATCACAGCTAACCCACACAGCACCCTGTGGATTCTGCATCTGCCTCCTTCCACTGCATCCCTACCCTGGCCTCACCCTGGGCTTTGGAATGCAGAATGTCACAAATTTATCCATAAAACACAAAGGTGGAAACAACTGTTGTCCTAATTTCAGTGTAAGGATTAAGAAGAACTCAAAGCAAAGGTTGAGCAGGATCTCCAAAAGTACCGACCACAACTCAGCCATGACAACAAATGTCCCTCAGGACAAGCTGGCATTCAAAACACTGGAAAATGAGGTTCTGGCCTTGGATATGAGATGTTTCTTCTCTTTCTTTGCCCTGCCCAGGACGTTCTGTAGCAGCTCATAGAACACAGAATGGGCTGGGTTTGAAGGCACTTTGAAGACCTCCCTGTTCCCATCTCCCTGCCATGGGCAGAGACACCTTCCTCCATCCCAGGCTGCCCCAAGCCCCATCCAGTCTGGTCTTGGACACTTCCAGGGATGGGGCAACCACAACTTCTCATCTAATCACACAGTTCCGGTAAGAGTGAGAGTTTTAACTCAGTTTCATAGAAAACATAGATGGAAAATATTTCAAAATAAATCTGGATCTCACTCAGCCACAGAGCAGTAGGATCCTATTTCATCCAATCACTGTTGCAGTCAGTCTAAACCGAATTATTTTAGGAAAAGTTGCCATTTTATGTTTAGCCATGAAATGTCTTCAACCACTTCAACCACTGAGTCTCATTCTCATCTTTCTCTCTGACCACTACAGTGTTGTGAGATTTTTTCCATTTTTTTTTCTCATACACAAGATCCCCAAATTTGTCTTGGTCAGGATCCACTTAATGTTTGCACCCATTTGTCACCATGTTTTGTTTCACTTTCTCCCCACTTCTTTCCCATGTGCCACCACTCACTCAGTTGAAAATGCTGCAATTCAAGGCTTCTAGCCTTGCTAATTCCATTAGACATCCAGATATACAAGAGTTTATTTATTCTGTAAACAAAATATGGATAAATTCAACAATTATGAACTAAAGGATTAATATAAACCCTTAACTATTTCCCAAATGTCTGATTTTTTTTTCCCTGAAATAATTCTCTTTGTACAGTACTTTCATATAATTTACATTCAATATTATCAGCAGGCACACTGACATGTAATTTTATATTATTTTCCTTTATACTGCTTGGATGTGATGGAGTCACTTACTAGAATTAGAAACATTGAAGAGAAATAGAATTCATGGAATGGAGGAATTGTATTTCTGTAGAGAGGGAAGGCTCTACTGCCAGGTGAAAGCACCTGAAACTGGGTATCAGCTGTGGAGAAAAAGAACTGCTTCCCAATAGTTTCACCAGACATGGAAGTCTTTAAAAGCTTTTATTTTTTGTTCACACCCTAGATCACAATCCTTAGGGATCTATCCAATAATAATATTTTAGCATCTGCAGAAAATAATGTAATAAATGACTCTTCTATCCCATGGCAGAGGTCAAATAGGCTGATCCATTGCACCTAATAAGGTCTTCATCCACAGGTGTCTTCAGCCAGAAAAACTCCTGTTCACTCGGCAAGAAGCCTGGCTCAGTGTGAAGCCAGTCTAATTTCACCCCAAAATTATGATTATAAAGACATCATAGTGCAGAAGCCAAAGATGGTGAATCTATTTTTGTGCCCAGGAAACTGAGCAGCTTGATCAGAATCTGCACCTTAACTCCAGCTTGAAGAGAACAGGATTGTAGATTTTTCCAAATCAAGGTTTCTCAACTTTTCTTCTGTTTCTGATCTGGCCAGAAACCTCATCTTCCTGATTAAGTATTTTTTTTTTCTGCAAAAGGAGTATAAATTTTATCTGGTGCCACCAGGACACCTTGCAACCAAGAATTTTATGGTACAGAGAAGGCATAATAAAGTTCCTCATCTTCCAGCTCAGTAAAGCAAAGCACAGAGGAATTCTCTGGGCAACTGAAGAATATCAGCATTAGTATTATTATCCATAAAGAGTAGTGTTCATAACAAGCCAGTGATTTAAAGGTGTCAGAAAACAATGCCATGCTGACAATTTACTCAGTAATATACTTTATTCTAAAAAAAACAAAAAAAGAAAATAAAAGGTTTAAGTAGAGTGGAATGGAAGCATTTACTTAAGCCACAATGAGAGATGAATAAATGAAAAAAGGAAAATATTTGTGTACACACTGAGATTCTTTGAATGAAACTAAAAGTGTGGCTGGAAGAAATGAGACAATTTCTGTATATTTACATATATGCATATTCACCAGCAATGCTTGAAACACTAAGACAACATCCATGCTACAACATTGTAGTGTCAGAAACCCTGTTGGGTTGCTGGGCTCATCCCTGGCTGCTTTTGAATGCAATCTCAAAGCTGATCCACTAAGCACTCCCCAAAACAACTCCTGGAGACTCTTTTGGAGCAGCCAGGGTTTGGTCAGTAGTCAGTCTCAAATGCAGTTTGGATGCACCCAGCCCATTCTGGAAGCTCAGAAAGGTCAGCACCAAAGAGCCTGGCAGCTGGCTGCAGCTTCCTTTGGCCATCTGGTCCCTCAGCCCAAACCCTGTGTGGTTTTCTCTGACCACAGAACCCCACAGTGACCACAGTGGTTCATCCCCTCCCATCTCTGCGTTATCCCTCTGCTGCCACCATGGCAACGCACTCTCTGACATCATTCTGCTGTTGGGACATCCCGTCACGCTTCTCCCTTTCCTGCTTGTACCCAGCTGAAGGTTGGGGAGCTTCCTCCTGCCTGGAGCACCCCGGCAGCTCCTCAGAGTCACCAGGAGATCTTGCTCTGTGGGGCTGTTGGTGGCTGTCACTCTTCCTGGCTGAGGGAAAGCTGTGTCTGTCACCTCTCTTGGGCTGCACTTTGCGGGGCTTTCTTGGCGACTTGGGCTTCTGGTTCAGCTCCTCTGCACGTCCTGTGGCAGCTCCACTTCCTTCCTTAGCTGTGAAAACAAGACTTGTTAATTTCTCACAATAATTATAAGACCCCAACTTCATGTACACTTTTTATGCCTTTACTGTGTGTTAAAGGCATCAATACATTTCCTCCCCCCCCATTTTACATGGGCATATAACTATACATAGTTATAGGACAAGGGGGAAGAGTTTTAAATTGAACAGGAGAGATTTAGGTTAAAGATTAGGAAAAAAATCCTTCCCTGAGGATGGATTGAGGGTGGTGAGCCACTGGCACAGGTTGCCCAGGGAAGCTGTGGCTGCCCCATCCCTGGAAGGGTTGGATAGGGCTTGGAACAACCTGGGATAGTGGAAGGTGTGCCTGCCCAGGGTGGGAGAATGTAGGTGGTTATTAAAGTCCCTTCCAACCCAAAGCATTCCATAATTCTATGATAAATTAAAAAGCAATTACTCTTACGGAAATAGCTCCAGTGGCTATAAATTTCAATTTGACAGAAATGAATTGGCAGAGACAAACAATCATTAGCTATGTCCACAAATAAAAAGCAACAAACCCAGTTGCTTTGTGCTTATTGACACATTAACAGCTGCTAGGGCATCTCCAACATTTAGAAAAATTTTGAATAAATGTTTAATAATCAATTGCATAGATCACAGTTTCTTAGTGAGCTATTTATTGTTAAGACTGAAGACATTTTAATACCACACACCCATAAAATGCACCATCCTTTTCTGAAACAGGCTGTAACTTAGGGTAGAACTTTTTCTTGAGTAAGGCTCAAATGTTAGAAATACAGAGACTGCAACCTGCAATGCTGTTTTTAAAAAATTACATAGAAAAAATGCAAGAAAATATAAATATACACTATACATTTTTTATGTGGAATTGTTTACATCTTTATATATCAAATGGTTGTCAATAACAGAGGCAGGGTTACTTGTAGTGACACAGCAGATAATTTCTGAGCTGGCAGTGTGTGCCTTGATTCGCAGCCAAATTTGTAGCATCATGTGGATGCTAAAAACATTTATAATTTTCTTGTAATTTTCTCCCTCCCCCCATGAAAAAAAGTGCCATCAGCCTACACTTAAACCTTCAGTACTCATTCCAGAACTAGTCCTGGTCAATGTCTCGTGTTAGTAGACAAAATCTGTTGTTTTAGTCCATTTATCAGCACACATTGTAGGTCCTTAGCACAAATAATACCAGAAAATGTGTTATTACCACTTCTGATGTTTTAGGTTTGTCCTTTCAGTTTAACCCTTAACAGCCTGTGACATTCAGCCTCATGGATGTTTGGATCTTTTGCTCTGATCCATTCTCTTCTGCATTTCCTGTCCTTCATATAATTGAACTTATATTTTCTGAATCATAAAATATTGCAAATTGGAAGGGTCATTGAGTACCTCCCCTGCTTCTCACAAAAACTCCTAAAATGAAATAATATTTCAGAAAGGTTGTTCAGACACTTCTTGTCCAACCTGAACTCTGACAGCCCTGGCAATCACTTCATGATTGTGCTCATTTTTTTCTGTTAAAGGGTGTTTGCTGTTTCTTTTCAACTTGTACTCTTGTAAATTTAAATTTCAGGGTTGTACCTCTTGGGAATTCACCAGAAAGCTGTTACCAAAATTTCAGCAGTCAGATATATTATTAAGTTTAGCACTTTTCCTTCTTAAGCTGTCTTTAACTTTAGGTAGTCGGCTGATTTAAAGTACAAATTACATACATCACAGGTTCAATTTTCTTCTTTAGACACATAAACAAGATAATAAGGTCATGATCTCCTACACCAAAGCTTCATGTTAGTTCTGGAGATTTATTGACTCTCTCATCTTCAAAGGTGCCATTTTCAACGGTGGAAATAAAGTTTTTCAACCAAGTTTGAATCAATGGAGGGGGCTACAAGTTTTCTGGATAGAAACAGTTTCAAGGATGAAGTACTGCCTTGAGATTCCTGATATTTAAAAATTAAATACAAACTATTCAATATCATGAAAGCATATGATTAACTGGATTAAGTACCAGCCAACAGAGCTCAGGCAGAAATTATGTATAGGAAATAATTCTCAGGGATGTGCAGTAATACCAGACACTACTACTGAAAGGGAAGATATTCAGTGTTTCCACTGGTGATTTGGAAATTAAACTTTATTTTGATGTAGAAATTAAAATTTATTCTAATGAAATTTTGTAAAACAAGATAAAAATGGCAAACTGGTAGAAAGAAAGGAGAAGGAGCTGATCTGGGCAAGCTAGGAGCCAGAAGGGGAGACCCAATTTACAGACTGGGATAACATCTTCAGGAACACACAATAATTTCTAGCTGAAGATGTCCAAGGGGGTCAGAATAAGAATCAATCAGGTACAATCCAGAAAAGGTTCAGGGAAAGGACAGAAAATCGAAGCTTGGAAATGTAAGTTGTAGGAGGATACAAGCTCTCTGTTGAACCAGCAGAATAAATTGCAAAAAGCAAAAAGAAACAATATGTTCCTCTACCTCCAGATGTGTTCTGTTAACAATGACTAAATCCATCAAAAGTTCTTCAAGAGAGAGATAATTACGAGGAGCTAAGGAGATTTTTCTTGTTAGACCCAGGTTGGGCAAGGCAATGTCTCGATCACATCTCCCTGCTGGACTGCAGAGCTGTGCATGTTGGTTTTTCCCTCATCTCCATCCTCAGCTGCTCCTTTTGGTACAACATCCAGGGCCCTTGATCCACTGGACTTTGCACTCTACAAGCACCCACCAATGAGAAAATCTCTGTTTTGCAAGTCTTACTGTGGTGATTGATAAATAAAGGCTCTGAGCACTTAATTGTGTTAGAAAAGCAGTATTTCTTATGAGGGGAAGAGCTACAAAGCAGAAACTAAACAAAAAGAGTGCAGCTTTGATTTCTTCTCTCTCTCTCCAAAACCAACAGCACTTTAAATAGGGGGGAATCAAACATTAGACATTTCCAAGTCATATGTATTAAATTCACTTAAGATATTGTTATCCTTGTTTAGATTTGAACATATTGGGGAATCTTTTTGTCTTGCAACTATTCCTAAAAGACTCTAAGTGGCTGGATTGCCTTTTTCTGACAAAAAAATTCTTTCCATGAATTATTTACGTGACGGCTCCAATCAGCCCTGTACCTGTCAGCCTCCCCAGCCAAAATGAAAGTTCACTATGTAAAGGTGCCAAGGGAGAGTGGCAGCCTCCCACTGCGAGTTTATAGACAGAACTAAGTCAGCACGCATTATGTGTCAGAGCCAACATCAGACAGAATCAGATCCTTTGATCTCAGACCTCCACAGGAAGCTTAGATCTCAGACAAATTAGATAAAAAATGAATTTATAGCAGATATGTGTCCTAAGGCACACAGCTGAATGCTGTGTTTTGGAAGAGTATGGCAAATATCAAAACACATAAACTGCAGAATTTCCTCTCTCCTTCTCTCTCCCTCTGCTTTTGTGATAGACACTAATTAAAAGGAGATAAAAACTCCAGCTCGCTTCTTCCTGCCTCTTATGTAATCCACAGGCTTCAGTAAGAAGGAGGAAAAAGAAATTCCCAAAACAGAGTAAACGGGGGGTTCAGCAGGGTTATCCGAATGCCCTTAGATCTGTGCTGTTGGCAGGTGAGATAAAAAAAAAGCCCTCAGCTACTGTAAGAACATTTCACACTTGCAGAAAGGGAAGCCAGTGCTTTGTGCTGCCAGCCACACGCCCCTGGGGCTGTCTGCTTTCCTGTGACCTCAGAAGGAGCTGGGCTTGATCAGAAGATGATGAAAGGACAAGTCTGGAGGAGGTGTGCGGGAAAGGGTTGTTTGTGGCAGGACCCCAGGGAGCAGAGTGGGACACAGGGTGGGTGGGTGGGAGTGGATCTGCTTTGGGCTGCTGGGATGGACTCACAGGGGCTGTGCAAACCAGCCCTGGGTGGTTTTTTTACCTCCAGTGTAACAGTGCAGTCCTTCACAGCCTCCAAACCTGCCCAGAGCTTTTGGTCCCCCTCCAGCACCTGGAGATTTGGGCAGGAAGGAGCCCTGCTCCTCCAGGCATGTGGGGACACCAGGAGTGTTGGTCCCTGTCCTACTCCAAAAACACTGGGAGAAATCACAAACTCATTGAATCATAGAATTTCCTGACCCTTGGGGAAGGGAGCCAAAAGGATCACTGAAAACCAGGCCCTGCTCCTGCACTGGACACCCCAAAAATCACAGCATGAGCATGAGGGGGTTAATGCTGCTGCCTTCAGTGTAGCTGGGAATTCACTCCATCTGTATTGAAGGAGATGAAATGACAAACAGAAAAAACTCAGGGAGAAGGAGGAGGTAATAAAGAGATTGATCTTCTGAGAATGTGCCATTGGTCCTATACAAACCTATAGAATCCTAGAATTAGTGAAGCTGGAAAAAACCTCTCAGATCTTTGTGTCCAACCACCAAGGCAGCACCACTGCATTCATCATTAAACCTCTCCCCAGCTGCCACACCCCACACATTTTTTGCGCACCTGCAGTGATGGTGACTCCATCACATCCCAGGGAACACCTGAACTTGTTAAATGACATAAACTGACTCTTTTAGTGTCCAATCATTTATGAATTGCAGTCTCACCTCCTGCTACAGACACTCCACTATTATTTTGTCCTTGATTGAAGCAAGGCTTGGTGGGAGCTGCAGGAGGCTGTAACTGTTCACTGGGTCTCTTGGTGCTGTCCCGTGGTAGATGAGGCTGTTCAGTCCTCGTTTCTGCAATGGAACACACAGTCACATCACCCTCAGTACATCCTCTGCTCAGAAGAAATTATTTGATCAAGAAAAACTTGAACATACTGTTGAACATATAGTACAATATTGCTTGAATATGCCACCAAATGTCATGTCCACACTCCCTTGAACCCTTCCAGGGATGGTGACTCCACCACTGTCCTGGGCAGACTGTTCCAGTGCTTAGCAATCTTTTCCAAGAAGAAACTTTCTGTAATATCTGTCTGGACTCAGACACCTTTTATAGGCATAAAACTGTATAACCTTGAGCTATCATAGAATCATAGAATATTCTGAGTTGGAAAGGACCCACATTGATTATTGAAGCCCAACTCTTGTCTCTGCATAAACTACAAACTATATCTTAATTACTGAACGTCCCAGAGCTTTTTCTGAGTTCTATTGTCTGAAACCCATTGTGGCCACTCTGGAGATTTGTTAAATAAAACAAGGAATCTGCAAGTATAAATTTTTGTGGATATTTCCAACTTACTGTGGCTTTTGCTCTTCCTGAGCCAGCAGAATGAAAGAACAATGATGAATGCAGATGCTGCTGAACCCAGTATGACAACGAGGATCATGCTGGCCCTGGCTCTCATGGGCACAGGGAAGGTGGCAAATGGCTGGGACAGCACAGTGAACTTGGTCCCTGAGAATTTAAAGCAGTCAGTTTATCACAAAAGCACAGGCAGTAATTTCACAGCCAAAACACCACCCTGTAGCTTTTTAACAGTGTTAAAGATGCGTTCAGGGACAAACCATAAATCTGTCTATCTCCAGACAGATCCAACATTAATGGACAATATTTATTTGGGACTGAGTACCAGGACAACCCAAACAAGTAACAATATTTCTACAAGCTACGTTTCAAGCTTTGAGTGCTTCCTGAAGCATAACAGCTTCTTTGCGTTCAACAATATTTAATATTTCTTCCATTAATTTGACTGACAGAAACCCCAGAAAATACGTTCACAATGCAACTGCTTCTGAGGCCAGATCAGGCCCCTACAGAAAACATGCACATTTTCTGCAGGAGAAACTGGTTGTGATAAGACAGTCCTTAATACAGATTTTTTTACAGGCTATACCTGAATCTTATCAATATAAGTTAGGGGGATCCCAGAAACATTCACCAGCATGAAGATTAAATCCATGATGCATAAAACTCACAGTGAATTTGTTAGTATTTTCCACCACGTTGATAATGAGCATTATAAATAAAAAATGTCAGTGTCCCTGCTGTTACACAGTAAATATTTAGTCTCTTGAAAGACAGAAGCTCTGGGTAATGCTCTGCACCCAGAGATTCTAAAATTTTCAGCAAATGGCAGAATCAAACCAGGAGTTGCTCATAGTTTCTGTGTTCAAGAGTTGATTGGGTCTCAGATCTGAGTTGCAAGGACTGGAAGATGCTCAGTGTTGCCTTTTTGATGTAGAGGGAGGTTTTGATTCCCTAAATTACTTCCAAAACAATTTCTGAGTGCAGATGTGCTGGGCAAGGACAGGAGTTTAGGAAAACTGGCTCTGTTACTCTCTGCAGACCACCTTGAAGGATGTGGATTGGCACATCAACTCAGTATCTCTCTTACTGCCTGACTCATTATTAGTCTTAACCCCACAGTTCTAAACATTTTGATGGATATTTATTTTACTTGAGTTCTGCTTTTAATAAACACCTAAAAGCCTTTTTTTCATCAATTTATTAAAAAAAAAAAAAAAGAGAAATGTTGTCAGATGGAGGCTTGGAGACCAGGGTAGGTAGCTGTAAGTACTTTTAGCAGAAACACATTAGATTTGTGTCAGTGTTGTCCACCTGAACGAAGCTGAGCTGCATCAGAACAGAGTGGGAAGTATGTTCTAACTGGGAGAAATCTGCCTACAAACAGATATGAACTTCAGCTGAGAGAAGAGATCTCTCAGGTATCAAGGACCCTACACACACAGGTGTTTAAAGGTGTTTTGCACTACTCTAACAGTTTGTGAGTAGGATGCTGTTGGTTTAAATGGAAAGTGGATGTATCAAACCCATTGGGATCCATATCAGTGAAGGGAATATTACTGTACAGCAAGGAGCAAGACAATGCAGTGGTGCTATGAATAGTCTGCTCTCCCCAGGAACTGCAACTAAATCATTTGGGATTATGCATTCAGCATCAGCTGCACCTCCTTAGCTGTCTACAGTGAATTATGGCAGGGTAGGTGCATAGAGCAACTGGTTCATGAAGCTGTATCACAAAAATCTACTATTTGATTGTTTAATTTCAGGTTTTTTTATCTCAAATGATAAAAGTAAATCTTCTCTGTAAGATTGTGGAAGTGTAAAAACCTTTATGCTGTCTCCAGCATGGTTGCCAATTGCAAGGAGCAAAAGGGATTGTGCCTTTGGTGTGTACCTTTGGAATGCACATTAAAAGTGTGCAATAATCTGATTTACAAAGGTGATACCTGCACAGCTGCATCAGCTGCCTGTACACATTGGTATCTCTAAACACCCTCCATGGGGGAATGGCTTTAAGCAGAAAGAAGGCAGATTTAAATTAGATATTAACCACTGGCACAGGGTGCCCAGCGAAGTTGTGGTTGTCCCATCCCTGGAAGTGTTGAAGGTCAGTCTGGAAGGTGCTCTGAGCATCCTGGTCTACTGAAAGGTGTCCTTTCCCAACACAAGGTACTTGAAACTTGATGATTTTGAAGATCCCTTCCAGTCTGTGATTCTATTATTAATTCTTAGTAACTCTCTGACTGGTTAAATAGTTCAGAAAAGGGAATTCTGTTTGACTTTTGTTCAGAAAAAGATTTTGAGATTTCCCTGAAACAGGTTTCTAAACACATTTCATTAATCTGTGCTTCCAGCCTAAAGAATCAGATCTTGTGAGGTGCTGACTTTCCACCTCCTCTCACTGATGAGAAAGTAGTGGGAACTGCATGTGTTTGGCAGCTCAAAGTACACAAAAATCTCCCCCTTGAAGTCTCCTCATCTCCAAGTGCTCCCTGCACCCCAATTCTCCCTTTGCCAAGCCATGGGAAGCACTGGATTTGGATGAGCCCTTTGTGGCAGCCTAAATGTTTGTAAACTTCTATTTTTTTATTTCTTTTCCCCTCAGATTTTTTCATTACCCACTTCCATTTGGCAGCTTCACCAGTCAGATGCACTTGATCCCTCTGCTTTTTTCTGGATGAGGCAAGACATGAGAGAGAGAGAGAGAGAGAGAGATGATAGATAGATAGATAGATAGATAGATAGATAGATAGATAGATAGATAGATAGATAGATAGATAGATTATCTATAAGGGTATTTATCTAGAGAGATATCCATGCATATATATCTATATGCAGAGATGGATGGATGGATGGATG
>NC_031770.1:109345077-109348334 GCF_001522545.3 Parus major
GATGGATGATGAATGGATGGAGATGGATGGATGGAGATGGATGATGGATGGATGGATGGATGGATGGATGCAATACCATAATAGAGACTTTACACATGGTCTTACAACATCTATATCTGAATGTATCATTGGACTGTGTGCCAGACCTGCTCCTTCTGCTCCACATACTTGCCTCAGCAGTGATCCTGAGATAGGAAACCAACAATTTGAGCCCTCTATACCTTCAGAAACAGATTCAGGGATAATTTCAGGCCCCCAAACAGTCGCAGAGGCGCTTCCCTGTGCAGACATCTCGAGGATTTTCCAAAGGAAAGTTCACAGGGTACCTTGCCCCCAGTGCACCCCCTCACCTGGCATTACCAAGAAGGCATAAACACACCTGCCTCCTCTTTACTGAGCTGCTCAGGGGCCTCTGAAGGTGCCAACATCATCTCCATAAGCTCTCAGGAGAGCCCTGGCAGAGCTCAGTCCTGGAGTCATGCTCTGAACATGCAGAACCACCTATAAAGGTGAGCAGGTGCAGGAAAACAGTTGGGAAAAGGCACTATGAAAATAGCCAGGAGCACAGATGGAAAATTTCTGAACAGGGAAAAATAAGAGGGAATGAGAGGTTGCAATTTATAGGAAAAAGTTTGCTCTGGCAACTTAACTGATTTCAAATATCTAATATCTAATTTCAAATATCTAATTTCTTGGAATCCAGGGAGAAAAAGGCACCTTTTTCTGACTTCTCTTTACTTATTCATTAGATTTGCAAGATCTTGCATGAGTAGCACAGGAATCACCCAGCTCTCCTGCTGCCTGGGGAATGCCAACTTGGATGTGGAACAGGACTCAGGTTATTTAGAGGTTTGGCATCACTCCACCCATTCAAACAAAGTTTAACTCATTTTTTATAAATTCAGGCCACCTGTAGGGCTTTGATTTTAACAAATAAAAAAAATACACAGAATATAGGGTTTACCTGGAGGTGATGTGACAGTGAACACAAGTCTCCAGTTTGTTCCTGAGCTGGAGACAGCCAGATTGGAAAAGCTTGCACATCCCTCTATGACCTGCACTTGGGTGAGCCCTGGAAAAAATCATATTGCAATTAGCAGCAAACACGTAAGTGCCACTTAAGGACCTCAGGGAGTCCTCATGACTTTAAGGGACTTCAGAAAGCCTAAATTCATTATCCATCTTCATCCTAAACATTGTGTCTAGCTCCAGAAAATTTCACACTGAGGGACTCAGAAAACAAATTCCTGAGGAATTAGAAGGCTTCAGCTTCTAAATATTTATACTTTGAGCTCATTGTGAAATGGCATTTTCTGTGTGTTATGGGGGTGTGAATGCAGCTGTTAGAGGGATCAACAAGGGTAACAGGAGCTATAGAGACACACTAGAAAGTTCCAAATGTCCATTTTTAAATTTAACTCATGTCTTGTGTGACTAAGTACTTCACCAAGGTTGGGAGAGTGATAGTGAGACTGTCCTAAGGGGATGGTCTCGAGGAGTCAAACACTGTAACTAAGGGACAAGCTGAATCTTCAATTCTTTCCTGATTTGTAGGTGCTTCACCTTATCTTTGGGGCATATTCCCTCCTGTCTTATTGTTAAATCTCTTGGAATTTTTCTCCAGCTCTGTGAGATGCTTTGAAAGGTATTTGGCCAAGGAAAGTGTCTGTGGTGACTGGCCTGAGACACTACAGGAGATACTGTCAGCTGGAAACCTGGCAGGGAAAATCTCCATGGGGAGTGTTAAAATGAAAACCAGGAAACAGAATTTCTCCATCATGTTACCTCTTGTTGTGATCTATCAGGGAATGAATTCTGGCCCAACATTTGCCCTTGCCATGATTGTTATTTCTGTAGGCTCTTTTTAAAAGTTATAATTTACTTTGCAACTGGATCCCCATTTTATTGTGTGTATCTTTGAGCACCAGCCAAGGCCAGGTCTGGTCTGCATTCAGCCTCTTGGGGTGAAAGGGGTGAAATCCTAAAGCCTGACAAATTTCCAAATGTTGGTTCAGGTGGGGGTGAGATGCCAGAACTTCCTCAGGATGCTGGACTTGCTCCAGTGATCACAAACACAGACTTTTGCCTGCTGAAAGACAACATGTCATAACTGTTTGCTTTATGAAGCAGGTGGTTTGATATTTTATTGCAGTTAAGCAGCACAGGTGAAGGTACATAAAGCTGAATGTGGGCAGGACATTTCTACTCTGCCATTCTCATGTTCGGGGCACTGACCAATGTGGTGAAATAGCAAACTCTGAACTTTGGCCAGGAACTGCCCAAGACAAGGTCTTATACAAATCCCTGACACATATTAATTACTTAGCAACATAAATTACAAGGTTTCTCCTCTCTGTGACTCTGGTACTATTTAATTTGTTTATACTTAATTAGTTTTGACTACATACATATTTTTTTTTTCTGTTTCTATACAGTATCTAGCAAACCAAATCACCAATTTCATTATGAGTCTCCAGGATCAGCTGTGATATATAAATAATCAGTGATTCAAGCTGTGAATAGATTTGATGGAGATGTGAAAATGTAGATTTCTTTTATTGCTTCATCCTGATCCTGCTTCATCCATCTACCACTCATATGATCCTCCTTATGACAGTGTCTGCACAGACTACCAAGATTTTCTTGGCTCTCATACTCACTGTAATATGGATTTTAACAGAGGGCCTTGTCAGCTGTGTTCAAATACTTTATAATTGCCATTTCTAGTGTGTGATGAAGCCTGGAGTACTGTACTGTACTTCTCAACAGAGACTAGCTCAGCTTTCAGGCACATATGCTTCAAAGCTCAGAATATTACAGATATATATGGGAGTCTTCCCAAAGATCTCTCAGGCAAGCTGGTATTTAACGTAGAAGCACAGCTAATTTGGAGCTAAACTGCCTTCCACGAGGCACTTTGGCTGCTGTCAGATGAGGCAGCCTCAGTGTGCTAGACGGGACCCATTTCCATTAAATGCTGCTTTCATGTGCTTCAAAAGACGAGTGCAATAAGGATGTTTGTCAAAGCAAAAACTGCAGCAAACTATTACATGCAGAACATCTGTACTGTGCTGCTCTTCCTTTGCTGGAGTTTATTGACTATTAATTTGATGCATGTATCTTTTAAAGAATGTGAGGTGTCTTTCTCTTCAGTGACTTTTCTCTTTCTTTCTTTCTTTCTTTCTTTCTTTCTTTCTTTCTTTCTTTCTTTCTTTCTTTTTCTTTCTTTCTTTCTTTCTTTCTTTCTTTCTTTCTTT